>NW_010294107.1:0-21731 GCF_000700745.2 Antrostomus carolinensis
GAAGGAGACAAAAAGGACTACTGTCCACCCTCCCACTGCACAGCAATTTCTGCCATCAGTGGAAGGAAAATGAGGGTTGGTATGTCCTGGGGTGTCAACCTGTTTTCATTGCATGAGTCCAGTTGTGTTGGGAAGATTGTCCAAAGTCCCCTAGTGTGTGCTCCAAGATGGTGACAGCTTGGGAGCTGGTAGCTTGATCCCTTCTTTGGGAATTGCTCACAGAGACCTCAGCAACAGCGTCTTTGGGGTGATGGTGCTCTCTAGCCTGTCCAGGTCTCACTGAATGGCTGTGCAGCCTTCTGGGGTATCAGCCACTCCTTCCAGTTTTGTATCTTCAGCAAACTGGCTGAGGGTAGACTCTGTCCTTTCATCCAGGTCACTGATTAATATATTGAACAAGGCTGGACCCAGCACTGACCCCTGACTGCTGGCTACAGGCTTCCAACTAGACTCTGCAGTGCTGGTCACAACCCTCTGAGCTGTTCAGCCAGTTCTCAGTCCACCTCACTGTCCACTCATCCGACCCACACTTCCTAAGCTCACCTATGAGGATGTTATGGGACACAGTGTCAAAAGCCTCACTGAAGTTGAGAGAGACAACATCCACGGCTCTCCCCTCATCCACCCAGCCATGCCATCGTAGAAGGGCATCAGATTGATCAAGCATGTTTTCCCCTTGGTGAATCCATGTTGACTACTCCAGGGTCCCTGGGCTTCCTCCAGTGCTGCAGGAAAAAATGATAACACATCCCAGTGCATTGCCCCTGCATCATCACAGTTCTGGCGTGGCAGGGGATGAGCGAGAGGAACTGTCTGGGTTATTGAGCTGCAAGTGGGAGCAGCACCAGCGATGCAACTGCAGTAGCTGAGGGGCTGTCCTGGTTTCAGTGGGACAGAGCTCATTTTCTTCTCAGAAGCTGGAACAGTGCTGCGTTTTGGATTCAGGACGGGATTTGTTATGAGAAGAATGTTGATAATCCACTGATGTTTTTAGTTGTTGCTGAGAAAATCAAGGGCTTTGCAACTTCTGATGTTTCAGGTCTGCAGGTGCAGAAGAAAGTGGGGGAGCATACCCAAACTGGCATTTGGATATGCCTGTGGGATATTCCATATCACATAGTATCATGGTCAGTATATAAACGAGGGCTGGCCAGAAAGGAGCTCTCTCAGGGGACTGTCTCTCTCTTACAGGGTCAGGGTTTCAGGATTGTCTCTGCTCCAGGATCACTGTCTGGGACTGAGCTGGGCATTGGTCAGCAGATGGTGAGCAAGTGCACTGTGCATCACTCATTTGTATATTCCATTATTATTGGCATTATTATTTTAATTTTTATGTTATTTCAATTACTAAATTGTTTTTATCACAACCCATGAGTTTTCTCACTGTTACCCTTCTGATTCTCTCCCCCATTTTCTGTGGTTTGGCTGCTGGCCCCCCCCCCCCTCCCCCCCCCCCCCCCCCCAACCCCCCCCCCCCCCCCCAACTTGTGATTTTCCCCAGACACAGCATGGACATGGGATTTTATAAACCATTTCCCACAGTGCAGCTGGAGGGGAATTTACAGTGTTGCCATGCGCTGGGCCCACAGAGATGGGGGCACTGGATTTGTCCCCTTCTAAGGAGCAGGAGACATCTCCCCCCATAGTGATATTCCACCCGACTGGACAGGGCCCTAGGCACCCCATTCCAGGGCTAAAGAGCTGAAAGACATCTCCCTGCAGCCTCTCCCTGCTCAGCAGGTGAGAAAAAACACCCGTGGAGCACAGAAGTTGTTGAAAAAACAAGGACGCAGTTATTGCACCATTGCCTCTCCCAGCACACAAAATCATGGCAGAACTGTTTATTCATTTCTAAAAAGTCAGCAACATAACACGAGGCATTTAAACACAAAACCAAGCCCGAGTGCCTCTATGAGCCTGTTGTACTAGTAAGACAATTTTTCTTTCACTGAGCAGAAGGCTTCAAGCAGAACTGGAAAAAGCTCTGCTTCTTCTCCCACTAAAACTAAGGAATGTAGCTCCAGTTACAGCACAGGGAGCAAGAAAGTAAATTCTTTTATTTAAGGCCACAGAAGTATCTCCTATTCAAGCCAACAGTGGCCCAATTTAGAAGAAAATGAGGGACAGAACTGTATGTAGGCCATATCGGTATTTGTGCCTTCAAATTCTAACCTCAGTCTGATGCCTTTATAACAGGGTTATATACCAGCAGCTAAAAAAAGATTAAAATTGCTAAGCCAAACAAGAACAGCATTTTTGTAATAAAACAATGCTCAGCTGAGCAGGCAGTTGTGTAGAGTCTGGGGGAAAAGTGTCTTCCAGAGGTTGGTGTGGAAGTCCAAGGCAGGCAGAAGCACGAAATGTTCGTGTTCCACAGGGCTCCAGCTGGCCAGCACTGGCCGGGTTTGGTGGGCTACCCCAGGACAAGGCATCCCAGCCTAAGGCAGCAGGTAGTGCAGATAAGATGCATTTTTGGGGACAGGATATTCCTTAAAAAGCACTGTTCTAATGACATGGCTTTATCCAGAGGAAGGGTTTGTAATAGAACCCTGATGATTTATACTCCCACAAGTGAGGGAAGACAGACCAAGAATACAGGGCTGACCTGGAACCAGAGCAGCAGGAGTTTTTTCTGATGTCACCAGTGACATCTTCCCTACATACAGATCTACAGGCAACACATTAAGTGCAGCAAGGCTGTTAATGCTCCACACTAACAGAAGGCAAGTTAAGATCTAAATGTGCTTGTCTTTTAGATGATTGATGTCTTAATGTTTTAATTATCTTGCAAAAACTGAAGCAAACAGTTAGTAGACAAACGGGTGTTCCAAGCATAAAAGTGTGTCTAAAGGGGCAACCGGAATGGCCATTAGCTAGCCAGAGCAGTAACTAACCTAAGTCAATGCTCTTAGCAATTAAGAAGATATTTGGGAAAAATTAAAAAGAAAGAAATCCTTATGATCATCTGCTTCCTATCACCCAGGCAGTACACCAGGCAGCCTTTAATCCTCTCCACCACAGAGTCTGAGCAGAACTTTCCTATAGTCTCCTGAGCAGTCTCCCTAGAAAGAAAAAGGGAACACAGTTAGTTTTACAGCTCCATACAAGGCTGGATTCTTTTCAGCATGTACAATTGGTTGTAGGGTTTGTATCCTCTTTGACAATTTAAGAACTAAGAACATTCAGGAACATTTTCAGTACACAAATGTAAATTCTCCTTAATCCCAGCTCCTCTGAAATACCCAACAGGTGTCAAGTGGGGACCTGCCTCCTTTAAGCTGCTTATCAAATCCAGCTCTTTGTTTCCAACACCCAAAAGTTTACCTTAATGAAGGAGTAGAGTGATTTCCCATACATCGTCAGGAACTCCCTTCTGATATCCAGCATATCAATTTCAGAGCGGGACACCATCACTCGGATCAGCGTGTTGTCATCTGTTCCCAAGCCCTAAAGAAATAAAACAACCATCTACATATAACAAAGCATTTTGGATAAGTCAGTGATAGACACAAAGGTTTTATCACTTCCACGGGATTGGTTCCTAACTGGATCATTTTTGCATTAGTGGAGCGGTCCACTAGCAGCTCACTGCCAAGCAAGCCAATTGCTCTGAGATGCCTGAGGGAAAAGAGGTCCTTATAAAAGCTCAGACATTTTTCCCCCCCCTCCATTTAATGGCAGAGTTTATCTAATGATTGCTGTCATCCTACTGACTGGAAAGGCAAAGGGGAAAAAAAATAGCAATCACACATCAAAAGCTCTTTACCTTCATGGATTTATACAATCTTTCGGCAAAATATGCAGGTTTATTTCGCATGCATTTTACTGTAAGAAAGACAGGAATAAGAAAATTAAGGCCAGTAAGAACTGAAGGAGATGGTCTTCCAAACCTGTAGAGCACTTTCTCAGTGAAGGTGCTTGTTCTGTAAAGATGCAATTCAGGGCCAACAAACAGCAAGTACAATGCAGACATCCACAGTCAGTGACCTGCTGGAAATGGACGTCTCTGTGCCCAGTAATATTTTCTTTAAGGCTTTAATGCTTCCTGACAGCAAATGTCAGGTACCAAAGCATCACTTGGGAAAGCAAACGATATCATAAAGCACAGAGCTTTCTCACCCGATGTATCTGCAAAGATTAAAACACTGTGGCTTGCAAAAAAAGCCAAACAGTATCTGCCTCCTGAAGCTATGTGAACAGCCAGCCAGGGCAAGATACAGTATCTCAAATTATTTAATTGCTTTGTAGACAAAGTTTAAAAGCAGGGAACTCACCCACAGCTAACAAAGCATCTTCGAGGTCTCCTGACATCTCAGATTTAATGCTGTCTGTTATGTCCTTATTAGCAATCCCTCTGTACACATCAAAAACTAGGAGAGGAAGAGTCAGGGATAAAAAGAGTGAGTGAGATGCTTCAGGGCATACAGTGTGTAAACCACCAAGGATCACTTTGCAAGATCAAGCTCCTCATACTCTGTATGAACACTGTACTATTATTGTGACATTGTAAGCTAAATCAGGGCTGTCCCACAGAAATAATTCATTTTAATTATCAACTGCCTTGCTAATTGGCCTACCACTGCTGCTAGCATTTGCAAGAACTGCTGGTTAATGATGGCAGTTTAAATGCTTAGCTTCTTTCCCTCTATGCCCCAATGGGAGTCACTCTTCATTATCTCCAATTTACAGGCTGGAGCGAGTTGTACTGATGTTTTTCTCAAGTCCCTTTTTGTCTCAGGAGGGAATAAAATGGTCTTAAAAAACTGAATGCAACTGGGCTCTAGGCTACCTGCTGTCTCAGGAAGAGTTCACAATCAGTTAATGAACAACTACAAAGCTCCTACAAAAGTATCATCCTCAAACAAGGAAAAAGAAATCCAGGACACCGCAGAGGGTCTTACCTCTTAGTAGGTGGTATCTGTTCCGTGTACAGAGGATGGCCATAAATTGTACCTCATCTGTTCCCCATCTCTTCTCCCCAGCTTCGTACAGGCACTTGAAGACATTATGAATAGACAAAGTAAGGCTAAGTGAGAAAACCAGGTGTACATAACATGAGATTCCTTGGTGCTTGAGCTCTGCTTGTCTAGATCACAGATATTTCCCAACAAATACTAACCAAGCACAGCAGCTCTCAACTGAAATGTCATCTGCCCTCCTACATACCCATCCTGTCTAGAGACCTCTCACCAGAGAGTTGCAAAGGAGACTAGAATCATCATCCCCATTTCACCAGCTGAGTCAGAACAGTGAAGAAGTGTCTCTAAGGGTCAAAACAGAATAGAGCCTAGATCTCCACCTAGGGTGCTGCTGTGTAGCACAGCTTCAGGCTTACTGTTCTACCTCAAAAAAAAAAAAATCTAGAAAAAGCAGGGATTCACCACACATCATATGTACAGGTACAGACAATTCTTGCAAGCAAGCAAATTGCTACACACCTGAGCATCTTGTTGAGCAAGGGCATCATCCACATATGTTCCCTCATCTCTGTTTCCCTGTAGAGACACAAGGATGTAAAACTCATTTCACCAGAGCAACCAACGGAAGCAAGTCCTGCCAATTCTTCATTCAAAACAAGTTACTGGAGAGGCATAATGGGATCCTTCAAATTGAGTAGTAGCTTACAAATACAGCAAAATATGGCTCAGATGTGATTTTTACTTCCTTTTGGGAAGAGCAGCAATCCACTTTAACTGGGCTATTTTACAAAGAGCACATGGCATTAATGCCTACCCAGAGTCAGGCTCCTCTCCCTGCAGAAGCTGGGTGTGACACGCAGGTGAGGTGAAATGCGAGATAAGTGACATAGAAACCAGCCTGAAACACATCATCACTGAAGTGAGAGGCGTGTCCATCAGCAAGAAAAAGATTCACCCCCATTTCACTTAGTCTGGACTTACTGTCGCAAGGGATACAAGGACTCTTCGAAACATGGAAGATGTGTCAGAGATAATGTCCTCCTCAAGGGTACAGCCATATTCTAGCAAAAGCACACACATATATGACATCTGTTAGTAACGGGTCCACCACCTGGACACTGTTTGTCCAAAACATTTGCCAGCCATAAGCTAGGTAAGTATATAACTGCTCAGGGCTCTAAACATCATAGAGTAATTTAGGTTGGAAAGGACCTTTAAGATCATTGAGTCCAACCGTTAACACTGCTGAGTCCACCACTAAACCCATGTCCCTAAGCACTGCATCTACACAGCTTTTAAACACCTGCAGGGACGGTGACTCCACCACCTCCCTGGGGCAGCCTGTTCCAATGCTTGACAACCATTTTGGTGAAGGAATTTTTCCTCACATCCAATCTAAACCCCCCCTGGGCACAACCTGAGGCCATTTCGTCTTGTCCTGTCACTTGGTCCTTGGTTGAACAGACCCACCCCCACCTCTCTCCACCCTCCTCCAAGGGACTTGCACAGAGCCACAAGGTCTCCCCTCAGCCTCCTTTTCTCCAGGCTCAACAACCCCAGTTCCCTCAGCTGTGAACTCAGCACACTTGTGCTCCACACCTTTCCCCAGCTCCGCTGCCCTTCTCTGGACACACTCCAGCATCTCAATGTCTTTCTTGTAGTGAGGGGCCCAAAACTGAACACAGCACTTGAGGTGTATTGGCTGATTTGTCATATTTAATGGCTAACACACCCTGCTCCTTCCTCTTCACATGTCCATCCACACACACAAGTGACTTTTCAGTCAGTATGGTAATGGTTTGCCACTCCCACTACATACGAAGTTTGTAGTTCTCATTAATGCGCCGAATCTCTGCATTTGTGCGAGAAGCCAGAATTTCAATCAGGCAACCTTCATCTGTTCCTGCACCCTAGGCAATTGCAAAGACAAGATCCAAGATTATAACAACAAGTGTTTTGATGTTTTAAGGTATATAAAAGTTAATAATAAAAAATTAATAATAAATTATGCCATATCACACTAAATTGACCGGAACTTAAACAACATAAAAGGAAAATTTCCAAACCTTCATAGCCCTCTTCAGTTCATGCACGTCATACATGGTGGTAGGAGTCATCATACCAATAATCACCCTTTCAAAATTCCCACTCAGCTCAGACTTCAAGTCATCAATCAAATCCTAGAAGGTGGAGAGGGGAGAAAGGAGTTGGGAGAAGGTACAGTCTTTGAGAACAGAAAGAACTCATTCACTGCTTTCCTTCATGACCCAAGCCTCGTTGGATGAAGAGCTGCTCTGAATTGAACAGGACCAAAATAAACTTGTCCATGGAAAGCTTGTGCTAACCTTGCTGTTGTGGAGACTAGGATGTTATTCACATTTTACCCAAGTGATACAACTCAAGAATTGTCTGCATCTCCCTGTTAAAGCCACAGTCACTAATCTCTGAAGACCACCTACCCTGCCAATACTGCTTTTATAGGTGATCAGAACTTGCTGACGTTGGGAAACATTTAGTTTGGTCAAGATCTCAATGATGGCATCTTCATCTGTGCCTGGAAGAAACCAAAAGAAACCAGTCAAGCTGCCTGCACAAGAACCAGGCGCATGCTCTGGTCTTGCCCAGTGTGCCATTAGCCATTTTCTGTTCCTTATACAACCTGGGTCTCAACAGGATTGGGGACTAGATCAGTGTACAGAAGTGCCTCAACCAAGACAGCAGCATGGTAGTACCACACTGCAGGAGAGACAAGAGCCTGACTAAGGATGTTTTTGTGGCCAAGACTTGGATTTCCAGTTGGGTTCAAGTCCCAGCCTGATCAAGTTGTTCAATTCTTTTCTGTGCCCTCACGGGGCAGCGGGGCAATGCAAATGTCTAGACTTTCCCCTCTAACAAACTACCAGACAAAACATTTCCAATGCTCTGGGGAAAAAAAGATAGGGTTTAACAGTGGAGGGAGACCAACTTACCAAACCCCTTCATGGCCTTCCTTAGTGCCTGTGCTTCTTGCTCAGCACTGAAACTTGAGACCCCCTTGATTGTTGCCTAAACCCACAGGAGAGGAGTTATGAAAGGCAGACTCAAAGTAATCCAAACATACGGTAGAGATGAATTTAAAAAAAAAATTAATTCAAAAGATGCAAGCACAGTGACAGCAAGTAAAGTCCACCCACCAACCTGGTTATACCAGGCTTCCATCTCACCCTAAAGAGAAACCATTTGTTCTATAGGGACTTCCCAGCCACATCAGAAATAAGCCACAGGGACACAACTAAAAGGAGAAAATATCTTCATATAGCTGCCCACAAAGTATCTGGTTTCCAGTTACATAATGGCAAGCAGCCCGACATCTCTGTTTAGTTCAGCCAGGGCTTCTTCCCAGCAGTTTTCCAGAAGCAGCTGTTCCCATCAAAGCCCTATTCCTGACTTCTCTAAAAGCAGCCAAGGACCAGCGTTCTGTTAAATAATGCACCAGGAAGCACAGAGTTTTACTCAAAAGAGTGATTCACAAACAGGTTTCTCCTGCCTCCTGTCCTGTGCCATTTCTGTGGGACTACACTGGCTCTTACAAAGCCCTCCCTGTTCCCAGCAAAACACTGCTTAACATTGGTGTAGGCTAAGCTTTCTGAAACAGGCACAGGGATAACTACCATATAGGTGGCTACCTGGCAGGTTGAACCTGGCAAGAATAATCTGCCCAGGAAGTTTATCTGGAGAAATTAATGCTCTTTAAACTAATATCTGATTAGATTTTCCATTAACTCCCAAAATGTAAAAGCCCATATACGTGGATCATTCTCCTCTATCACGAGGAAGCAGAGAGAAGCAATGAACTCACCCTCCATAAAGGGACAGACAGTGAGAGTGTTCTTCCTGCTGTGTCCTTATCTCAGCTCCACTCCCCACATTTATCTGATCAGAACATATGCTTGGCACAGCATGGTACAGAAAACATGCACACTCACCATCACCCTCGTATTTGATCAATCTGTTCTTGTCTGAGTCCTCGGGCAGTTAGACAACTGTAATAAAAACCAGAGGAAGTGTTAGTTTTCTAGCAAATAATTAATAGAATATACCTACCTTTGCCAATTAATGGAGCTGGTTAAGTAGCCATCTAATTTCTCTGAGGACTAACAGCAACACTTGAACAATCCTACTGAACACCCATAGCAGCATCTCTGAGTTTCCAGTTCTGATTTGTACCCAGGAAACAAAGGCTGCCTTGCAACAGGCAAGGCCTGTCTGAAGAGGGATGTGGTGCACAAGCAGATGATTAGCACTACTAATTGAAGAAATTTCTTTTCTATTGCAAGTGTGACAGCCTGGCTGAGGCTACAAGGAAAAGGAGACAATGTTGCCCTGGCAGCAAGGAAAATAGACTTGATTCCCAAGCCCTTCCAAGCACTTGGCTTTGACCTTTCCAGGTGAGAGCCTGAGGGTGAATGAGGGTGAGGGTGCCTGCATAGTCCAAACAGCCTTCACAGATTGTCCCTGGGAGACAGAGACAACATCAGGGTATAGATGAGCATGCAAAGGATAACCTCACTGGAGGACTGGGACAGGAGAATTATTCTCCCTCCTACTTAAAAGCTGCTATATTCAGTTTGGTGCAGTGTGTAGCTCCTTGCAGGGCTGTGGTTTTAACTGACTGTTAAAGCCCTCAAAAAAAAAAAAAAAGCTCAATTTCCATCTCCCCAGGGTTATTTTTTCTGCTCATAATTTAATTTTCATCCATAGGGCCTATACGTGGACACACCCAAAGTATTTTCCCATATCCCTGGTTGGTTGACAGGATGTCAAGTACTAGGACAAGGTTCACTTCCCTGCAACTCAAGTTGAACACAGCATGAGCTGAGGTTCTCACATTAAAGCCCTTAAGTAGCAGCAGTGGTGCCAGTGGCTGACAACATCTCTCCTTAATCCTGCTCATGGTGCTTAATAGCTGCTATCAGTGAGCCCAGACAGTTGTGCAAGAACAGGAGTGTCTTTGCTCATGCTTCACATGACTCTTACAAATCTGGAATACCATCAGCGGGTGCTGTTCATGCAAGTTAACTCTCACTGTGACGTGGGCCACAGATGTGTTTGGCACAGGCACTCCTGAGTCCTCTCCAGGTCATTTGTACATTATTACACCCTGTGCAACAGGGCAACAAATGGAAAATTATTAGTGTTGACTTTGCTTTCTTGCATTTGATTATAGATTTCAGTGGTCAAATGATAACCTAGAGCACAGAAAATAATCTTTGCTCTTCTCTAATATTTTACAGAAATATAAAGTCAACTTTATTCACTTCAGCCAGACATCAAATAATGGTTTCAAATTTCACGGATGTTTTTCTGATAGAGTTTTACCATTCAGTTGGTTTGTACACAGAAGTGGGAATATTAAGCTGGTTTGGTAAATTGATTACAGGGCAAAAGAAAGGTCAATAAACAAGAAAAAGGAGGTGAGAGGCAGAAAAAAATTGAGTGGAAATGAGCTGGCAGAGAGAAATCACAACATGAGGAAAGGATGCACGTACTGGATTCAGGACAAATGCTCCTGCAACATCAAATTACAAAAGAAATGTCACACTGAATATTGACTGCAAGATTCCGATTTCTCCATCCAGTTTAAACATCACTGGGAATATAAAAATTAGAGCACTGCAAAAGGCAGCAGTGCTAATCTCACTGCACAATCAGCATAGAATCATTAAGGTTGGAAAAGACTTCAAATGCTATTTTGTTCTCAGTATATTTTTCTGTGTAGTGCCACAAGAAATGAGCCACTGAAGTTACAGGTGGAAGTGCTCGGCAGTTCAACCAGGTTCTTCAGCAATGGTCCCTGCCCCCGTAACCTTCTTGCTCCCTTTCACCGTGTCTCCACAAACTGCTCAGGTTGGAGCATTAAATGAATAAAACTCTCCTGGCCACTTATTTTGCTACTACAAAGAGAAAGTGATAGTTCGGTCAGATTTGCCCGTGCTCTGCAACTTAACACAATTCCTGGCCTGCAGCTCAAAAGGGGAAAACCAGCTTGAGGATAGGAGCAACACTTACCTCCTTGTTTTGAAGAATTAAACTACGTATGCAAAAAGTCAGCTAGCAAGTGCTAAACTGCCCTGGCTAATCCCTGTCCTGATGTTATTTCCTTCATCCGAGAATAAAGACCTGAGCTTGCTGGCACGTTAAATCTGTCTTAGAACAGGTTCAAAACGCTGTGGCCAGATGACAGAGTGTAGGTGTACAAGGCATCCCTCCCATTATTCAAATTTTTTCCATGGATGACCTTTTCCTGGCAGGCTTTATCAGCTAATCAGGCCACATCAATGTCCTCTAAAAGCTGAATCCAGAATAAACTTCATTTACCAGAAAACAGCCGAAACTATCGTGTGTGCTGGCCAGTTCAAATCTGGGCTTGCTCTGAATCAAGTTTCCCTGACTGTACACAGAGCACACCCAGCTCCCAGCAAGCAAAGCTCCCAACAGCTTAACAGGATGCAAACACAGGGGTTTTTTCCCCCCAAGTCTGAGCTCAGTGACACATTGCCAGTCCTTCACTTATAATCTGGAGTGGAAAACCACCATTTTACGACCCATCCCCTTGCAATGCACACACTGGACTTGTTTGACTAGTTCTTTCATTTGGTGCACGTTTCCTTGAACACAAATCCACACCCTGTGCCAGATCAGCTTTTCCATGGCTCTGCTGCTGCCAGCTGTTTCCACTGTGCTGGATACAGCCTGCTCCTTCCACAGCTGGCTGGGCTTCAGGGAGGCAGGGTGCCCCAGTGTAGGTCTGAGGCTCATAGCTGGGTGACTGACCCTGATCCCAGCCCGATTTGCAGCTCAGGACAGGATCTCCCTTCTGCTGGCCAGCCCTGAGCCAGCTGAAATACCCCAGCACCTCCCACACGATGACCTTTGCCTGGCCACTGCCCTCAAAAGGAATAAAAATATAGTAGTGAGTTAGCAGAGCCCCATACTCCTCACTTCAGCCTGTGCACGCACCCAAAGCCACTTCACAAGCCTCCACACTCCGGCATCCAGCGGGGAGGACATCCCAGCTTGGCCTCGGCAGAAATAGGAAGCAAAACCTGTACTCCCTGTGCCTGGAAAGAGTCAGCCATCTTCCTCCTTCCCACAACCCGCCACCCCGTCCTTCCTGACCCCAGGCCTGTGCCCTCCAGGGCTGCCCTAATAACTTGGCATCATGGCCCCAACAAGGCATCCACCCAGCCAAGGGCTGTCCTGCTCTGGCACAGCCACACTGCCAGCCGCGGCTGTCTGGCAAGCAGGGGTGGTGCTTGGCACCTTCCCAAGCACCTCTAGCCGTGCCACCCCTTCCCCATGCCAAAGGGGACCCCCTAGTCAGTTTGACACTCACCTGCTGTCCCAAGCGGGTGCCTTGGCAGAGATGGGGAGAGCTTTGCTCCGCTTACTCTGGAAAAGTCCCCGCCCTGGAACTGGGTGGGACTCAATGCAGCTTTTTCTTGCGCCTGATGGGAAGCCAATCCAACCCTGCTCCCCTCCTCTCCCCTTCCGTAAACGGTTGATTATTACCCGGAGCTTGGAGAGGTTCCCTGGGGAGCCTCACGCACATTTAACAAACGCACCTTTGGGGGACACAGCAGTGGTACAAGTAAAGGCGGCCTGGCAGGCTCAGATGGCTTCCGCGCTCCCTGGCATCGCCTGTAAAAACCTCTGGGAACAGAGGGTCTCTCTGACTGCAGCCCAGCACAGCCAGCCTCTGATGTTTATGCTGTGGTCTAAAAGGGCATACCCAAGGGGGGAGCGAGGGGGACGACAGCGTGGAGCACACCAGCAGCAACCAGAGAAGTTCTGCTCCTCTCCTGATATTGTTTGTGGGGATTTCTTACCTGAATTGTGTCTCCTTTTGCTCCCTCAGCGCCTCTTCAGGTCTTCAGCAGCATTCTAAGAACTTTTCATCACAAACAGCCATGATTTCTGCAAGAATGATTATTTTCATAAAGATTATTATTTTTGCCGCAATAAATGGCACTGCTTTCAAGTGAAAACATTTCAGGCAAAGGGACTTTAGTTTTACCCCAGTGTGACACTGCCAGGGTCAGCCTTGGACAAGTTCATGAGGCTGCCAGAGGGAAATCAACCTTGCAATAATACATATCTTGTCTTCACTGGGTTTATCCTCAGGGACTTTGGTCTCCTCTGATGCCAAAAGTGCAGTATTATAATGGATAAATCAACCCTCTCAGGTTCTTTTTTCCAGCTCATATGAGAGTTATAGCTCATCCCTGTGCCTCTTTGAGCATGCTCTTTTGCTGGAAGAGACCTAAATTTAGCTGCTCGGATGAATGCAGGCTGTGCTCAGTGAGCATGTCTGTGCAGCTGGCTTATTATAGCTCCTGCTGCAGCTCAGTCTCCCAAAAACAATCCCCCAGAGGCGAGTCAGCCAGCATCTACTCACTCCCTGCTGACGCAGGGGGACATCGAACAGAAAAACAGGGTTCAAGCCACAAGCGCTCTCCTTTTCCATTGCAGGGTATCTTTCCTTGAAAAATCTGGCACTTTATCCCAAGCAGGATTCAGTGTGGACTAGTACATATTATCAACAGTCACTAAGGAGAAATGCTTTTTCCTACATCTGTTAAAAGTTTCCATTCTCATCCCTTCATCTCACATCAGCTGTCTGCTTGCTGCTTTGGGCCATACCCACTCATTTTAATCCACCAGCAGGAGAACTGCTGTTTCTTCATCTTATGTTGCGTCTGATTTTTTTAGCCTGTGTATTTTCAAAAGCTTCATTCTTCTGTTTGCTCTCCAGCCTCCTCAACCCCGAGAACTGGTTGGCTCTGACACTGAAGCCAATGGTATATGCAACAGTAATTATTCTAGATCTTAAGTTATTAATCTTTTTGGAAGTTTTTTATCCTGTAAATATTGCACCAACCCTGCCATTCATGATTTGCATAATTTGACCTTTTCTTTTCCCCTGGGAGAGGCTCTGAGGAGGGAGGAATACATGAAGATGCAAAGTGTTTTTGTGGATGTTTTTGGCCATCCACAATTAGTCATGTAAGTGTAGTCCACTCAGAAGCCAGATCCTGACCTAACACACAGCTGAGTTCCCTATAATCATCTTGCCTGGATGCTGGCTCTGTAGCCATCTGATTCAGACAATCATGATTATTTGGATCAGAAAGGAAAAAAAAATAGAAAGTACAAAAGCTTCTGAGAGTTAGCTAAGCCTTCTCTGGAAGAAGAGGAGATTTAGGGCAATGGTTGTCTACACCCTTGTACCTTGCTACAGGAGCTGCTCCCTTCAGGAAGGCAAGGGGTTGCTGCTGTAGGAGAAGTTTCTATCTAAAGTTCAGGAGAATATTTGTCTCCTGAGGAGCCCTTTGTCTAGGGTCTGCTCAGCTTTCAGCATGTTGTCTTCATCTTTTAAAGGCTGGAAATGCTATGGCTGTCCTTAAATATCTGCAGCCTGAAGCACTGTCTAGCATAACTTTGCTGTCCTCACATCAAAAGAGGGACAGTAATGGACAAGCCCACAATTGTAGTAAGTGCCAAAAGTACATTGCTTTTCTTTTCACTGATATTTCCTGTTTGTCCCATTGATCATTTTAAATCCCTGTTATAAAGCTCTCCAAATACACAGACTTTACTCAGTTGCATACCTGCTCTGTATTCCCACACCATCCTGCTGTTCATCCATGTCTACAAAAGATGTAATAAAAATTAAAGGTCACAGAAAGACAGGGCAGTGTGCATTGAGTAAATAAATCGAGCTCAAGCAGCCAGCTTGTTAGGAAGGAGGTATTTATTCTAGGTCCCACAATGAGAATAGAGCTGAGCCTCTCAGAAAATGGTGGCATTTGTGTTTTGCCCTAAGGACCTTCCTTGCCTTTTAAATTTACACCTCAAAGAGTAGAGGAGCCTGGTGCTGGAAGGAGAGATTTTCAGTGTGTTATTTGATTAGCAGGTTTTTATCCTTTAGCTTTAGAGAAACAGCCTCACCTCATTCACTGAGGTCCACATCCTGGCACTAACAAAATCGTTAACCAGTCTCCCACAGATTGAAGTGGGGGCCAGAATTCAAGCTTTTGGGGATTATGGGGGATTATCTCTTGGAAATGAGTGTGTTTTGAGGAAGTTCATAAAGGAATGCTCATTTTTATACTTGAGCACCAACAGTTTGCAATAGCAGCCCCTGAAAATGGGATTATTCAGTTGTTGCACAAGTGCTGTCGGAGCTCTGTTGCAATGCTGTAGCTCAGTTAGGCTGTCTCCATAGCAGCAAGCAGCTGAGGTTAGGGTGGAGGCTGAAAACCAGCACTTGCTTTTTTAAAAGCACTGATTTTCTTGTAAGAGGGTAAAGAATTCTTACATTCTGCATACGAATATCAGATTAAGCACTAAATTAACTGCAGATATTAGGACTTGCTGCAGAGATGTACTTTTGGTACTTTCGATGCTTAGAGCAAGAATATCTCCTTACCTCCAGCTCAGCACTGTGCAAGATGAAACATCCATTTCCACCAGTCAGAAGTAGCCTTGGTGTAGCAGAGGTGTTTTGGGGAAGAGCTGAGGAAGAGCCAGCCTGAAGCTTTTGTTCTATTATTTGAGTGAAACCCTATTAACACAAAGAGAGGAAGGAAGGTGACACACTCCTAGAAAAAGGTAAATAGTATTTATGTGAGGTGGGAAAACTGAAATATTCCAGTTTACGTGAGAAATGAAAGCATTCTTAGCTCTTCCTTGCTTACTGTAACCATTAGAAACCCTGTTTTCACACAGGCAGTATTACCAGGGCAATGTGCAGCACTCCACCTCTTGGGAATCCACCCGGACTTTACAAAGCCCTGAGCATGGCGTACCAGTACTGCTGCGCAAGTCAAGGCCTCTCTGGATAGACCTGGGTTGATTACATCACCATACGTTTCACATAAAGCCAAGAAGGAACAGGGGAGCAGAACTGATCTGAGAAAATCCTCATAACCTAAAGTGCCTTTAAAACAAGAGACCACTTAGACACAGTGGCCTACATGCCTTAGAAAATAAACTATAAGGAGAGAGAACAATGAGCAGCTGTATGAAAAAGCCCAGAGTCAAACTCCCAGTTTCAAGTGTGCTTCAATTACAGGGTTTTTAAGACAGGGCTGCTTGCATGTTCTGCAGGCAGGCACACAAGAGGAGATCCTGGATGCTATGACAATCTATAACAGTGATGACTGTAACAGTGTCTACTGCACTTGGTGCCTTCCACACTGCTGTCCCACAGCATATGCTGTGTTGACACAGTCTCAGAAATACCCCCACACTCTGCCTTTCTCTTGTAGTGAAATTTAAGGCTGCACTTGGCCATGAGCCCAGTCTACTGTTTGCTTTTATTAACTAAAGCTATAAACAGCAGGGAAGGCAAATAGTCCTGGGCCATTGGTTGGTTGACAGCTTTGTCAGCTGCCTGTGTTAACAAATGCCATCCAAAGAGGGACCGGAGTCAGCAAGCATCTCTATAGTGGGGTTATGAAGATAGTGAGGGACTTGTGGCGTGACATTTTTACCTTCTAAAGAGTCCCTTGCACTCATAAAAGTTCTTGCTTGCTCTTGAGTGCAGTTGTGTGGTCTCACCTTCCACTGTTCAAACCGAACTGGGGAAACCAGGTCTGCTTTCACATCCCCAGCAGAGCTTAAGGCACAGGCTGTGGAAGAAGACTCACGGGAGTCTTCACCCGATCTAAGGTTGCCTGGCCTTGATAAGCCATTCCCTTTACTTGTTGGAAAGGCATCGTCTCGCGTGGATGCAGTGCAATCACAATTACACTCTTTGTCATGGTATAGCCTATTTACATAAAGGACAAGAGATGGGCTAGATCACTATAATCAAGTTCACATTACAGTTTGTAAAAATCTCCAATTTGGTCTTGAACAAACACCACTATCAAGACTAATTTATATAATTTAAGCCCTAGGCCTTAGGGCATTTGCCAGCTCCATGGAGAGACATTCAGTCAGGGAAACGCCTAATGCCACTGTGGATGCTATATATTATTTGTGGTACAATCTAAACCCTCCTTCCTCAAAGCTGCAGGCTATGAACTGCTACACCATTGCTTCCAGCAGCCTTAAATGCATTATCAAACTTAAATTTCATTTAATGGGCTTAATGAATGTTTACTTCAATTAGCATAGATATAGCTCTGAAAAGGAAATGAGTAGCTTTCATTTTTTTCTTCTTAATTAATATCTGCCTCAATGTAACTTTATCTTACTTAGCTGCTCTGTAATTTGGCTATAACCCAGCTCTAGGGGATGGAAACAGAGCTATGACTGCCCAGCTAGGGGCAACTTCTAAGGCACACATGTATTAATTCCTTTGTGGAAATAAGGTAGAAACTCACCAGCTGATGCAGTCCTTGGAGTGGAGAAAACACGTTAAGCATCTGAACATGAGGTATCCAGTGCTAAAAAGCATCACGAGCGGGGCTGCTGCACAAGAGAAAACAAGGTAGGAGCAAAGAATGAAGGCCAACCGTATCCTGGGCTGCATCAAGAGCAGCGTGGCCAGCAGGTCGAGGGAGGGGATTCTCCCTCTCTACTCCACTCTCGTAAGGCCCCACCTGGAATACTGCGTCCAGTTCTGGAGGCCCCGTCACAAGAGAGACATGGAGCAGCCAGGACAAGTCCAGAGGAGGGCCACCAGGATGATCCGAGGGCTGGAGCACCTCTCCTATGAGGACAGGCTGAAAGAGTTGGGGCTGTTCAGCCTGGAAAAGAGAAGGCTCCGGGGAGATCTTAGAGCGGCCTCCCAGTACCTGAAGGGCCTACAAGAAAGCTGGGGAAGGACTTTTCATAAGGGCACTTAATGACAAAACAAGGGGAAATGGGTTTAAGCTGGAAGAGGGGAGGTTTAGATGAGATATTAGGAAGAAATTCTTTGCTGTGAGGGTGGTCAGACACTGTCCCAGGTTGGCTAGAGAAGCTGTGGCTTCTCCTCCCTGGAAGTGTTGAAGGCCAGACTGGATGAGGCTTTGAGCAACCTGGTCTAGTGGAAGGTGTCCCTGCTGATGGCAGGGGGGTTGGAACTAGATGATCTTTAAGGTCTCTCCCAACCCAAACCATACTATGATTCTATGATGACAGAAGTAAACAAATGGCTTCTAGTCTACCATGCCTAAAGATAGTCAGGGCAGTAACCAGCTTCATCAACCACCTCAGGATCATGAGGCAAAGCAAGGCAGCAAGTGCACAGCCCTCCCCAGGAAACGAAGCCAGAACCAGCATGACTCACAAGTCCAGAGCTCACCCAGCAAAGTCAAAAGACAGAACCACAACCAGAACTACCCTACAACTGTCTTAAAGAAAGAATAAGTCTCCTGAGCCTGTGCTTACATGGAGGTCCCGGTTGATGAGCAAAGGATGTGGGGTAGAGACCCAGGTGAGACTGCCTGGGGCAATGAAACCCTGAGGGTATGCTCAGGACCCTGACACTTGAAGCACGGCTGATAAGTATTTTCTCAGTGAGAACCTGATCTGCAAATTTCTCTTAAGGTAATGATACTTGCTTTCAACAGCAGTGTGTATTTGTTGTGCAAAGTCATGCTCCTTGAGAACATGGCTCTTTTGGACATGGTGGTCAATCCTATTGATGTGCGCAGTATCAATCCAGGCTACGCCTCGTATTGCATCAAACATGCATGAACCTACAGATCTCAATCAGCTCCATTATTTCCATGTGTGCTACTATATATATAGACCATGAGTGCCATTGCTGTTGATGGAAGATGTTGGCTTTTAGCTGCAGGAAGTGTTAGCCATAGCTGGAGCTAGTAAGTGTGTCTTACAAGGGCAAACAGGAGCATCTGAAAGGTGGAAACTTTCAATTTTTAAACAGGTAAAATACAGATGTGAGTTTTGGAGTCGTCTTGTTCCTCTGCAGAACTCTGAACCTAGCCAAATTGCTAGCTACATGATAATATGCTTGAGAGTTAACTTTTTAATGGGGGTGGTAAAGAAAATTGATAGCTTTTCTATCCATGCTAGTAGTGTTTGTGGGCCACTGCACTAAAAAAAAATAAAAATTTTTGGATTCCAAAAAAACATGGGCAGGAGAGGAGATGGATAGAATAGTGGCTCTGCTATTCTTTAGCTGGTGAGAATGTTGACAGAAATTTTGCAGTAAATGTGTATAGTTAAGGGACCATCCTTATAAAGATAAAAACAACTAGATGAGAAAACAATTATGATGCATTGAATACAGGAAAATATTACCTTGTAGCCCCTGCAGAGTTAGGTATGACCAAGCACAGAAAGCTGTGCAGGCTCTTATACCTTGTTGCCACTTCTCGAAATCTCCAGAAGAGGACAGTGTGCCCTCGCTTTTAGGTTACTCACATGAAACCTTTCCAAACATACGTTTTTACTTGGAAAATGCTGAGCTATCTGGAAAGTTTGAACAGGAGGGATGCTGCTCTGTTAATGTGCTTCTTCCTGGAGATTTGAATGCATTTTCTCAGCAGTATAGGGGTCAGGGAGACAGTATGCAGGCAAACAGCTCTACCAACCACGTCATCAGGGCTCGAATATTTTAAACCTAGCACCACGGGATTTTAACAGCTGAAATTTGGTGTTTAGGATTAACAGTATTAGTCAGCCTGAGGTTTCTCACTGCAGTGGGACAAATCTGTGAGCACTCTGGAGTTGCTCCAGGCTAACCAAAGAGAAGTACTAGACCGTGTCTCTGGCAATCACTGATGAGCTTTTTCACTTAAAGCTTTCAGGCTCAGTTCTCTCTGATCCCTATGAAGGTCGCTGGGATTGCAGCAGTGCAGCTGGGCCTTGTGCCTTCTGGAATAAAGAATATCATCAGCATCTGCAACCAAGGATTGGCTTCTGCTGTGCTTTTGCTCCATAAAATAGTCACCGACAGTGTTTGTGTGCCAGAACATGAGGCCCCCATAGCTGTACATGGGTCTGACGCCCGTCTGCATTGTA
This sequence comes from Antrostomus carolinensis, assembly GCF_000700745.2. Taxonomy (NCBI): domain Eukaryota; kingdom Metazoa; phylum Chordata; class Aves; order Caprimulgiformes; family Caprimulgidae; genus Antrostomus; species Antrostomus carolinensis. Next base: position 19,887 of record NW_010294107.1, read on the forward strand.
CCTCAGCACTCCCAGGTACATTTAAAAAAAGTACTCGTCAGTGTGTAGTTAGACTGTTCAGCAGTGCATCTGCAAGCTCTCTGCACAGCAGTGGGCTTTATCTTCTGTAGTTGGAAATGAGTCATTTCCCTGTACTGTACAGAGATGCCCAATTTCCTTGGAAATTGTTCAGTTCTGCAGAGTCCCCAGGAATCACTGATTATAGGACCATCTTTTTGCACTGCATGTTTTACTTCAGTCTTTATAGATGCCTGGGGATGTTTCACAGGTTGGAGTAATTAAAATAATAATAATAATTTTAAAAAATGGGTAGAAGTAACTAAGACTTTACCTAGTTCATATTTAATCTGAAGGGCAAATGAACCTTCTGTATGGACCACTGGCAACCAACCAACCACAGCTGGGCAAGGTTTAATGAAGATTAAAGCCTGTTAAATGAAAAAGGAGTGCTTTAGCTAACTTGTGGTAGCTAACTGGTTGAAATGGGTGCTGTTCCAGCTGTGCAGACTTAGGGTGTCTTGTACATGACACTTGGAAATGAGGTGCAAGTAGAAGCCACTCTGCAGCACCCTACAATCTACGGGTGGTCAAGGAAGACTTAGAGTTTGGCAGGGTGGGTTTGTAGATCCTTACCTACAAGAACTGCTGAGAAGGATGATGGAAGAGGTGTAGCACTAACTGTAATGAAGAGGTACAGTGGCTCAGCAGAAAAGCAGCTGTACAGTGATGCACTTCTACATCTGTGTATGCAACATGCTAAATATTATCATCAGCAATTTTACTTGTTTATTCTGAGAGCCACATGCAACATAAAAATCTTCAAATATTGAGTAGAAAAAAACAATTAGGTCTGTTTACAACACACTGATCCAGTCTTGTTGGCATTGTTGGAAGCCCACGCCTAAAAGTGATGTAGAAAAAAGGGCTGTGCAAAGGGTAAAGGTTTTTGTCATCCCACAGTAACTAGGGCCTGCCTAGCACATCCGCTTCAGACAGGAGCTTGTCAGCAGGATGGCTGTAGTTATTATCATAATACAGGAAATAACAGTCATTGGGAAAACATGAGTGCGCTCTGGTTTCCTCTTCTGCCCCAGTCAGAGGGGAGGAAGGAGAGTGGTGCTGTCACGGAGGCATTCCTCTGGCAGCCATGGGCTCCTTGGTGTTTTGTATTCTGGATCGCAGGCTGGGAAAACCAGTTTTTGTCATTTTAATATTTCCCTCTGCTGTTTGAAATCCCAGCTCTGGCTTTTCCTGGATGTGGAAAGGAGAGGAGCCTGCTGCTGTGGATGCCGTAGGCTGGAAAAAAAATAATCTCGTAATTTCCGAGGAAAAAAGGCTGAAAAGAACCCAAAGTGCATTTAAAGGAAATTTCCTGAGACTTGAGCTAAACTAAACTTCCCTGAAGCCTGATCCAAGGGCTTTGGGCTCTTGGATGAGCCATATCACTCTGATGAGCATCTTGCTGTAAGCTGCATGAGATACTGGAGTGGGGAGGAGGAGAAAGATGTAATTTAATAGTAATCTAAGGTGCAGGCTTTACAAAACCTTTACAAACTGCTAGGTTTAAAGTGCTCAACAAGTTTGGAGGACTGGGATTTCTCTAGTTTTTTATTTTTTTGTGAGGTTCTCAAACTGGGTGCTAGCATGGCCTGTGTGAAGACAAGCCTCGTACTTCAGGTCAAGCCCCAGATGTCACAGCAGGGGAGCTTTTATTATTATGAAAAGAAAATGTCAAATTTAAGCGCACTATTTCGAACATAAATGTAAATAGGTGAGGTGCCTGCGTGGGCCGCGGCTCCCCGCTGACAGGATTTCTGCGCTCACCCCTCCCGGTGGGGGGAGGAA
>NW_010294108.1:0-511 GCF_000700745.2 Antrostomus carolinensis
TATATTTTTATTAAATTTATTTATTTATTTGATTATTTAATTAATTGAATTTTTTTACCAAAAAAAACAAGTTAAGCTTTGCAGGAGGGGTTGGCATCACCGTCCCCATGACACCGAACCTGCCACCCCACACCTGATGGAGACCCCCCCACCAGTTAAAACAATTATTTATTTTCTAACAGTTTTAGTAAATTTGGGGTATTTTGAAGTGGTTTCATACAATCAAAGCTCTCCATCTCCTCGTCCTCACTAGAGCACAACAAACTTGTGATTGATTCCATCACCTCTGGCTTTGGTTTTGGTTCCACAAATTCATGGGGAGCCTGGAAAGGTGAAATCTCAGTCCCCCGGGGTGAGGGGGGTCCCGGCAGGAGGAGGATAAAATAACGAACCTCTTCAAATGGGCTTTTCAGCCGGGAACTTCTTTAAACTTATTTCCTGGTGTGTGAGCAGCACCATGGGAAGTTCATCCAAACTCGGAATCATCGAATCCCAGACTGGTTTGGGTTAG
>NW_010294109.1:0-13179 GCF_000700745.2 Antrostomus carolinensis
TGGGACGGGGCCTCGGGCGAGCGGCGCGATGGCGCAGCCCTGCTCCTCCCCTCTCTTTGCAGAAGGTGCATGTGCTGCCGCAGACCGTGCTCTATATAGCGGACGCAGAAACGTTCAGCGGGCACGAGGAGTGTCATGAGCAGAAGAAAGGTAAGTCTGGGACAAACTCACCCCACTTCCTGGGCTGGGGTGTGAGGGCGGCGGGGGGGGGGAAGGCAGCTGAAAGTGGCTTCCCTGAATTCGAATTTAAAGGGAAAGTAAATCTTGTAAAAAAGGCAAGTATATAGTTTTCTATTTGTGGGATGGAACACAGCTCGTAGATGTTATTCTGTATAGATGAGTTCCATTCCTGTTTTTCTGGAGGATGTCAATTCTGTTCCCATGTCAGTAGTCCCGTAGTCTTGCCCTGTACTTATCAGTAAAGCAGCTGCTGATGGGCAACATTGGTTAAATAGGATGGGATTGACTACAAGGTTTGTTCTAATATGATTTAGAATAACTAATTTATACTTCATGCTTTTTTCCTCCTTCTCTTTCTTAATAGCTAGAAAAAGAAACAGTAAAGAAACAGCAGTTGCGCTCGAGAAATTGTTGCCAAAGCGATGTCAGGTTCTTGGACTGGTCACCCCGGGGATTGTAGGTAGGAGGAAAACGTGTCATTTTTGTGAGAGATCAGCTTGAAGGCGTCCAGTGTACTGCACATCTATTCCAGTTCCTGTTTGTCACCATTTCACATGTTTTTGAAAAGCATAGTCCTGCAGACTGATAGGAAAGTTCTCACAGTGATTACCACATTCTCCCACCTTGTTCAGCACTAGCTTAAATTTTAAGAAGTTCACAGCGTCATTGTTCAGTTATGTGGAGCTTAAATTCTTATTTCACGTGATGCAGTTATAATTAGAAGGATTGATTTAATTGAGTAGGCAGCTTATTGTGGTTTTTCCTGGCACTTTAATGTAATTATTGAATGCTTCTTGTATTTATCTATATTTTTCAGAGTCATATTGTGACTAATTGTACAAGATGTTCTCAGTATGTTCCTGTTTGTTATAGTCTAGCAGAAGGCATATGTGATCATTAGAAAGTTTTTTCCTAGTTTCTCACCTTAAATTCTGTTCTCACAGCATAAGTAGGGTATTTGATTGTTGTCACTAGCATAATTCAATCATACACTCCCAATATTTGTGTCAGTTTGCTTTATACTGTCATCACACACTTGTATAAATAACACCTTTCCCCGTTTCACTTGTGGTTCTTAAAAATCTGCAGAAATTGTTGGGGAGGCTTGAGACAGCTGTATCACACAGTGTTTGTTTTCCAGTTGTTTTATATTTGGTGTGGCTGGGGGAAAACATCCAAATATATCCCTGTTCTCTTGTCCAAAGTGACTTCAGCATAATCTATAGCCTGCAGGATGCCTGAGTGCTTCATCTTACCAAATATCAACAAAAAAAATCACAGCAGCTGTCAATTTGATGTGTTGTTATGGAAATGATCTATCACTTTTTACATTGTTGAAGCTGTTCTACCTCTTTTAATCTGTGTTACAGTCTAGACAAAAGTATTAAGATCACTGAACTCAAGATGTCTGGTTTTGTATCTTCGTAGTTACCCCTATGGGTTCAAGCAGCAATCAGCCTCAAGAAATTGAAGAGGGCGAAGCTGGGTTTGCTCTGTTGTTTCCCAAAATTGATGGGGTGAAAATTCATACCTTCCATTTTTCAAAAGATTTGAAGAACAGGGTCTTTGATGAAAGTAAATTTGCTGAAGCAGGTATGTCCTTGTTCTCCCCTGTATTTGGGCTTTTGTGAAGTGGTGTGTTGTTCTTTTAGGTGCCAGTGTACAAGCAACAGGTTCTGTGCTCACTCTGTTTATAGAGCACGCTGTGGCTCTGTAGGGCTGCAGCTGATAATTATGCATCTCTGTTCTTCCCATTTTCTGGAGTGTTGTTATCCTGAGTATTGATCTCAGATTGCCTCAGTTATGTTCCAAGTGGAGCTGTTAGGTTTTGAGCAACCTCTAATTGGTTAAAAATAATGATAAATGAGTTTGTGGCATTGGAAATTATTTCCATCAGTACAGTTCAGAAGTGAGTGGGGAAGGAGCCTCTTGTCTCTCTTCTTCTCCAAAATAACTTTGCATTTAGATCCTAAGTTGGGTGTTGTAGCAAGGAAAGGCAGAACAGAAGACAGTGTAGTTCAGTAAATACAGTTTACGTTCCTCACGTTGTGTCCTCAGCAGGGTAGATAATTTATGAAGAGTAATCTGATTCTTGAGTCTTCTAGGAACCTGGGAGTTTCTGCCTTGGGCAGATGCACGTACTGTATTTAATTTTCAGGTAAAGCTACTTACTGCATTGTGGTTCTTGTTGAGTAACATATATGCTCAGTTCTTGCCTGTAAAAGGATGATTAAGGCTGCCAAGGAAAACCGAAGAGCTGTGCCTTCAGAGGCTGTGGTAAAACTCAGATGCTCTGCTAAGGAAGAGGAAAGTTGGAGGAAGCAGATGCAGTCTTCTTCTCCTTGTTAGGTTCTTTTCAGAAGTGCTTACTTCCACGGGGAATGCGGCCCAGCTCCTGAATGCCTGGGTAACTTGTGTCTCCTAGGATGGTTGGACTTCAGGGATCAGGATTTAAAAATAAGAGGATTGGTGTTTGTCTTTGTTTGTAGGTCTGAAAAATAACCCAGATCTCCGGGTGGTTCTTCTGTTCGGGTACAACTCCTGGAAGTCTGGAGCGACTCGATTTCTTCATCAAATAGTCAATCCTTTGAATGAGAAAAGTATCATCCTGGCTGGGGGACAGGTGGAGAGCTTTACATCACTGACCTCTGAGAAGTAGGTATCTTTTTCAAGCTGCACAGGGAGAGCCGTTGGTGCTTCCTGACTTGTGAGTGCTCATGCATCCTCGGGGGAGCTCCTGTGCTGGTGTGTGCAATGCAGATGTGGCCATGGGCTCCTCTTATGCCAGTGTAGGTCTGGACTCCATAGTAATACCAATATTTTTCTTGCATTTGACTTCTGCTAACTGCACCATTACTCCAGATAAGAGAGCTGACTATATTAAATTATTACTAATAAAGCATAAGTAGGTAAGTACTAGAACCAGCGTGTCTTGGCCAACCAAGGAGATTTAAAACAACGTGAATCTGGAGCCATTACTGACTGCTGCCTTGATTTAATATGTAAATGCCAAGTATCTTTTCTCGCCTTAGGTTTAACTGATAGTTTAGTTGGAATTACAGAGCTGTGACAGACCCAAACTGCTGAATTTGGCATGTATTTGAAAGGTAGGCTTACGCTTAATCCCTGGTAATGGATGTGAAAGTTTTTCCTTGTGAAAGGTTGCTTAAAAAAAATAAAACGTTGCTAAAATTTGAAGACGTTGGTTTGTTTTCTAACTCTGGCTGGCTTTCAAAATGACGAGGATGTTGGCCTGCTTTGAAATCTGCTTCTGCCACAGCAGAAGTTAATTCAGGTCAAGTGGTCTCTCTGGAATGCTGTCTAACTCAGTGCCTGTTGCCTTTCAGTACCAGTGCCCAGCCTGGTGATGCCTGCGGTGTGGTTGGGCTGGCTTTCAGCGGTCCCCAGATCCAGAGTGCCACAGTTTTGTTAGACCAGGATGTAGCTGATGAGAGGACAGCAGAAGCCGCCATGCAGCGTCTCAAAGCAGCAAGCATCCCTGAGCATAACACCATTGGCTTCATGTTTGCGTGTGTTGGCAGAGGATACCGGCATTATAAAACCAAAAGGAATATGGAAGCAGATGCATTTAGGAAGTTTTTTCCAAACATTCCCCTCTTTGGTTTTTTTGGACATGGGGAGATAGGATGTGATCGAATAGTTACTGGGAATTTCGTATTAAGAGAATGTAATGATATAAAGGATGACCTGCTTCATGGTTATACTACCGTTATGACTCTTATTCATCTTGGTTCAACTAAAGCAAACCAAGCGTAAATGTTTTTAATGCTTCAGTGAGCTATTTGTTTCCTTCTAGAAAGCTGAGAAGTCTGGAAGAGCGGATATCTTGCAGTCAAAGCCCCTTCCAAAACATAAACATCATTTTGGTAATATCATCGAATCTGTATTTGGAATAGAGTTTTATATAATAGCTGTGAGAATGCTTTGCATTTTGTTTAATCACCTGTACACATCAGAATTGCAGGTAAATGATATTTAATGGAATTCTGCAATTGAAGAAAGCCTTTTCCGAAATGAGAACGGTTTGCACAAATGGCAGTTGCATCCTTGGAGTCCAAATATAAACACGTAGAAAGAAACAGTACTTTGATGTGCTCTATTTATATATGTAAAGCAGTCTATAAAAACTTCTGATGCGTACTGCAATACTGATGCATAAAATCCAGTGTTTCCTGGATTTTTATTTCGAGAGATGCATAGCCTGCCTAGACTTGAGTCCTATTTACAGATCTGAATGGCTTTACTAGATAAAATGAATGAAAATCTTGAGAGAAAAACAACGCAGTACTCATTAAATAAAGGTGAAAATATGTGAAAGTACTTTCCTTCTATTCTTAGAGAAAAAGCTCTGGTTTAAAGAGGTGTTGCCCAGTTATAAGCTTAACTTGTCTCACTATCTTGAACTGAATTTCAGTTGCCTTAAATATCTGGTTTAGAATAATATCTGATACTTTGTGCATACCAGCAACTTCAGTCTTTGTGTATTTCTGTAACACAGACAGGATTCCTGTAGCTGTTAACATGAGTTAGGCCCAGTCGGCATTGCTACTAGCATAAGCCTGTGAACTTTACTAACTTTTTGCTATAGTAGTAGATGAAGTATGATCAATCACGTGTTCTGAGCTACAGTGTAAACGTGTCCAGAAGTGTCCAAAGAAGCAGATGGTGAGCTCCAGTGATGGCGCAGCAAAACAGGAAAGGGGCTAATCATCAGTGAGGTCCTGTAGCTGCAGACACTTAAGAGGTAACCATAGTACAGAAAAGATGCTGGGAGGGGAACCCCAAGAGCCTGCATCCGGAGCCCAGGATCATCTCTCCAGTGGGGATGAGCCCAGGGCACCGCAGAACCATGCACTGCATGGCTGGAACAGCTGTGCTGTCTCTCCCAGACCATGTCATGTCTTCCAAGTGACCAGGAAGTGGTGTAATGGATAAAATTGCAACATCCGTGATTAAACTGTTTTGCTATCTACATTAATTTTGCCTCCACACTGTCATGTGCTCTTCAACCATGACAATTCCTGAGTGAAACCAAAGAATACTTGCTTAAAACGTATTAAGATACTTAATACATTCTAAGCAAGGTACCAAAAGGCAGGTACTTAGTTGATAGAAAGTGTTCTCGGTTGTGTTTTTAGACAGTATTCTTAATTGGTAGAAAGTTTTTGCAGTGCAATAATTTATAGCTCTGTCCCTGGGAAGATAACCATAAAGTGGACAGAGGTAGTTAAATCAATATTCAGCAATTGAGGAAAGTGTGAATAGCAGGAGTGCTCTAAAGATAATTATCTGCAGTCAAAGTGTTGATGATAATATGTTTCTAGCAAGATAATATAATCCCTAAGTCACCACAACTGGATTTTGTTTTTGTTAAGAAAAAAAGAAAGCCTTCAAAGTCACAAGACCTGCAGGGAGGAGTGATGGTTTTGCTGACAAAAGGTAAAAGACATTTTTTTCCCCATGTTTTGAATATGAATATTATTTTGTTGCACTTTTTTTTCTTAAGGCGTCTTTCAATTAACTGTAGGTTTCAAAAGTACAAAAAATAATAGGCAAGCGATGTGATGTATAACCTTTATAAATTTTTATTTTAAAATCAGCAATCCAAAAATCCCCTCATTATAGGATGTTTCTATAATGTGCAGTTTTAAGAAAGCAAAAATAATTTGATAAAGAGGAGTCAAATTATGCTAAATTGTCACAACTGTACTGCCAGAAAGCAATTTCAGTTAAAAACATGCAGAAAACAGCAGAGTGAACTTGGGTTTCGTTACTCTGTGTCACTGTCTGTGATTTGTTTTGTCCCAAGTTCATATTGGAAGAAGCCTTATTTTGACAGATGAATGAGTCAGACTGAATCTTGCCCCCAACCCAGCAGGGAACAGTAAACCAAGATATGTAAATGATGCAGCCAAGCTTTGACTTTAGGTGTGCAGCAGAGAAGGCTGATAATATTAAACCTTAGACTAAATTCTGAAGAAAAACCCAAGTGGTTATGTGTGATTCTTAATTAATTTCTAGTTAAAAGTAAAAGCCTACCTGAAAACTCACTTGGTACCATTACCCCCTGTGTGAGCCGACACAGGCAGGACACAGGAACAACCACAAAAACCATGGATAAAATGCAAAAAGCAAATTTATTCTTGTTGCCTCGCAAACGGGTGCATCTCCACAGCAGCACCCCGGGCAGAGGCACGCAGGCGGGAATGCAGGCACCAGGGAGCTCGGTCCTTGCTAGAGTCAGAGCAAGAGATTCCGAACCTGCCTCTCTTGCCTGTATATTAAGGATTTCTTTACAGGCGGTAGTTTTCCATTGTGCTTTGATCTTTCTCACAGCAGGGCAGGAATCTCAGGCATGTCTCGGGTGCCCTTGAGTCTATCACAGGCCTGTGTTATCTAAATGCAGATGCTCTACTTGTCAAGCACTAAACAACAATTAGTAGTGTGATATATGTGTTTTTTGACACCCCAGGTGCAAGTCCCCTGAGTGTTTACAGTCCTCCTCACCAATCTTCTGTTATATTCCCACACCCCCTCTTAGTTTATTTTTGTCTTTCTAAAAATGGAGACCTTTTTACTAGAAGTAACTCTTTAGTGGTGTTCATTAGCTTTCATAGAAAACACTAACTTTGGGATTGACCTAAGTTCTCTGAACCCCTCGTGTCTGGCCAAATGAGAGAACAAGTTAAAATTTGCCATTCAGATGCCTGCTTCTATTTTACTCAGTGGAATGATACAGGAAAATAACGTTTGAGGCCTGGAAGTTTGCCTAGTTAGAAATTACAAAGATAGTAAACATGTAAATTTAAATGGACTTTTATAGGCTCTTTTATATTATAATCTCTGAACAAACATTAAGCAGATTATTATTTCTCCCACTGTCAGATTATTTTTCATTATTATATTGTGGGGAATTTTTTTTTTACTATGGGACTCTGGTGGATCTCTAATCTCTCTTAATACAGCAGTTCTGTTTTGCACACAGAAGCCTGTAAGATAAACGTTAGACTCCAAATCTCAAATTTCTTGAAATTTTTCCTGTTCCTAAGCGCATCCCTCAGCCAGACACAAGCTGCAGAAGAAGCTGTTGTTTCGGAAGGGCTCCAGATGAGCCGTGAGTGTGTTCTGTCTAGCAGCGTGTCTGCTGAACTACAGGCTCAAAGATGGGCAGCGAGGTAAACAGCTCACTTCTGGTCGTGGTACGCCTTGGTCCTGTACTGCAGTTTGAGGTCAGAAAAATGCAAACATTGCAGTACCCTTGTGCTGATTGCTTTATGCCCACCAGCACTTTGTAACAATGTGGGGTATTTTTCTAAACGGACAACATATAGCTACAGTGAAAAACTGGAAACTTTTTTTCATAGGAAGGGCATAAAATAGGTTTGGATTATTTGGAAATTACATTACCTGGATACTTGTGTTAGAATTATTAGCAGAGAAATAGCTAATTGGAATTTTTTTCCAAATGCTTTGATAATTTAGGAGCAAAAATTTTATTCACAAATCAATGGGATTTGTGCTTCTAAATGCTTTTAACAAACAATTTTTAAATTGCTATAATTACATTTCACAGCTAGATCCTCACTGAGATTAGCAGGTGGCACAGAGTTCTCAAAATAAATGTTTCAGAGTGATTCACATCACTGAATCAGTGGCAGTCATTTCACCTTTTCCAGATAAATTTTCACAGCTATAAGAGTTAGAAAGAGCTTTTTAAAAATAAGCTCATTTTAGCTGAGTTGTCAGTATGGCAACAGTGTGGGCAAACACTAATCCCCTTAAAACAGGAACTCTCCTAGAATCTCCAGAACTGGTGAAAATGACTGAATAGTTAGGAACAGCAGCAAATTCTGCGATGGAGAATGTACAACATAGATTCAAATTGCAGAGCCCTGTTAAAAAAATGCCACCAGTGGATGCTCAGCTACATTTTTACTGTCTACAAAAGCTGTAGTCAAAAAGTCATTACTTACATTGAGAGAATAATTTGAAAACAGTCTCTTTTAATGTACACTGAAAAAGAATGTTCCAATGTTACACAAACTGACACAGAGGTGCATGTTAGAAGTGTTAGAAATTGGTTGCAGTTTTAATTTGGAGGATGAAAACTGCAATATCTTATTGTTATTTCAGATTCTACAGCTGCAGGTTCTGCTTACAAGCCCTTAGCTAGCTATAGAAATAATTCCTGGTGAAAGGTTTTGTGGAGTATCGGTCCCAAACATGGAACTGAGTGGCAACCTGCCTGTCGGTATTTCACAAAACTTGTACTTGGTACTTTGCTATCAAAAAAGTGCTCTCTCACATGACATACAGACTATGTGGAACAGATTACAATCACAAGAGAAGCAAGAACAGACTTTGGATAAGCACAAGCAGATAATGTCATATATAATAATGAAAAAGCTTTGGGGTTTTTTTAAACATCTTTAGGCATGCACATGTTTAGGGTTTTGGTTTTTTTGTTTGCTCATTTTCCCCAAAGTGCAGGAAACTGCAGTATTTTCCTGAAAGAAGCACTTTTTTCACTAATCTTAACCACAAAAAGCAAATATTTTATGTCTGGATTCTTTTGATTATTCTGTATAGTCTGAGATGCAGGAGTATTCCATCTCTTCATTTAAGTGTGTAGATGTCAACAAAAGGCATTATGACTGAGAGAGGTACAGTAAACATAGAGCATCCTAGCAATCTAAATAACATTGCCAGAGAATCATAACACAATTTAGTTCCACTTTTTCCCCCAAACTTACACAGATATGTCTTAATTAATATCCCTGGGTTTGAATATGGTCATAGTACAAGTGAAAATTCTTATCCAAACTAACCCACAGTATTTTCAGTTTTTATTGGAAATAGCTTGATGTCCTTTATATCTGAAAGGCTGCTAAATACCAAAGGAACAGAACTGATGGGCTTTTTTGTGGGTTTTTTTGTTTAACTGTAAAAGAGTTGAGTATCCCATGTTAAATCCATAACCACCTTTGGCTAAAGCTCTCCCTCTGCCTAGGCAGTCCCTCGAGGTACTTATCTTCTCCTGAACACGTAACAGGAATTTTTAGCCTTTTCGGTAAGCTCACTGCTTTCCCTTTCTGCCTGGACTCTGGTCAGTTCAGCAGCTTCTAGTCAGAACACTCACAACAGAAAGCAGTGGCACAGGTACCATTTCTATTGTGATGTTTTCTCCCCCATTTCTTCTCTTTTAATTTTCAAATAACCGAGTTATACTATCAGAGCCCCTCTGCTGGTCTTCAGAAATGCAGGGCCAGGAGGAAAACATTGAAGATACCTTTAAAATGGGAAGTGCTACCAAATGGATTTCCCATTGGTCTTCCCACTTAATACTTAACAATATAAATCAAAATCATGCAGCACAGAGAAATCCTCGTTTTCTTTGAACGGCTGTTCCTCCTTTCACTGTACTTTGCCCCAGTGCTTGTGGGGGCTACTAATGAAAAAATATTACATACTGAGTAACACACAAGCAACCTCTTATGTCTATAAAGAGACTTCCAGCTAATGTTTGGCATTTCGTTCTGCAAGTGATCAACAGGTTTTTGCAACACCTTATGAAGAGATCTTTACAAGATTCTGGAAGGAAAACATGATCTTCAGGTATAAAATAATTTTTGCCATAACACTATAATAAATTGTTGTGTAAGTATGTTAGTGGAGGTTCCTAGAAAATTAGTCTGTTCCCCTTTTCTTCCCTCCATAACCTTTCACCTGGTGGAGGGGTAATTTTAAAAACTTGAGATTTCATGTTTCATGAAAACAAATCAAGCGGAGAAGAGAGACCTTACTACTTGTACCTGAATATACATGTAACACTTGTAGACTCCAGTAACTCCAACCACGAGATCTGATCCACTGGAACGGGTGTTTCCTTAGCTTTAGTGCTCACAGGACTACTTGCTTAATTTTGTAAGCAAGCACTGCTGATGTGTTGTACTATTTTATAAAATTACACAAAATGTTGGCTACCCTGTACTTTCTGTGGCATTTGATCACTTTACAATGAATTTGTAGCCTGATCTCATTTTGACCTGAATATCAAAGTCACAAAGCTTGTGAAGTGAAATAATTGATTTCAGAAGCTGAAATACTCTCAAATGCAATGGGTTTGAAGCACTCTGAATCGCTAATAGAATTTCCTTCGAAGACAACATTGTTTCATAAATTAACTTGTTTGCATTTACACATGGTTTTGGTTTATTCATCCTCGCTTTCTGTACAAATTGTTTCCCAAATAATGCAAACGAGATCAGTAACAGTGAGTAACTATTCCATGTCTGTCTAGAAAGCTGAGAGGGTTCTAAGAGGTGACAGAGTACAACTGCAGTCCATTTATTTCTTACATCTTCTATTAATATCTCCTTCCTGAATTTCCACTTAAGAGGACCACACGCCTTTTCCTTCTTCAATGAAGATAGTATGCCAAACTTTAACATTGTTAGTCTCTGACTAATTTTCATTGAGGCTATGCAAAGTACTTTAGGTAATACTACTTCAAATGTAGCTGTCAGTACTGCTACAGATCTCGTGAACTCTGTATTTAACAGTGGCATGTCTCTATGTGATGAAAAATCACCTTTGTCTTTCCTAGCCTTTAAAACCGTATTATCAGCTTGCTTCAGAGTATCTACTAAAGGTTTGAAGTCCAGAAAATAACATTTAAGATTAGTTAATCTGGGAAGAAAGTGATCTTTTAGTGCTTTACATAACTTGATCTGGAGCTTCTCTGGGTCAGGTCCTCTACTTGATTTGGTACCCTCAGAGTTTCCCTTGAGATGCTGAGCTTTAACTTGGACTCTCACTTCTCTGACATGAGTCCTTGGAAGGTAATGTATTTTTCTGTTTTGTTTTCCAGTAGCTATTATAAAATGGTTTTCTCTTTGACTTCCTACCTTATACACTGTAACAGCATGTCTTTTCTTCTCTGTCTTGCTGTACTTTTGTCTACCTTGATATAAAATGCACACTACTTTTTCTGACACTAGAGCGTGTAGTAGACACCCTAGGAATAGAAGCTTATTCAGCATTTTCTTTGCACCTATATTTGTATGCACCTCAAGGTTTTTTATTTCAGAGATAAGAAATCTGCGTTCTGCATTTTCTCCCCTTCCAGTTCTTGAAGTTTTCTCAGTTAACTTTCTCTTCAATACAACCTTATAAATTCCATACAGTGACCTGCTAGGTAATGTGCCATTATGGAAACATATCTGATTTTTGCTGGTTTTGACTTCCAGTGCTAGAAATGAGTTGAAAAGAAAATTTTTCAGTTCACATTTTCTATGCCTCTGACTAACAAGACAGTCTCTTTGTGTTGTCAAGGCAGAAAAAGAGGAGGACCATGTCATTTGGCCTCTCTTTGTTTGAGTAAGAGAATACTGTGAGGAACCAGACAGTGGTATATAATACACTGGTGTGATCAACAAATGGTTATGTGAATAAAACAAATAAATCTTTAGAGAGGGCAGCACTTGTTCAGTCAAGACACCTGGCTGGATAATATTTTGTGTCAGGAATGGACCTGATGAATTAAATTCCTGACTTCTAGTATCTGAAATACCAACTGGAAAATTTAAGGTAAGGTTTAAATCTCCCTCAGTAGTGAGATTTTCCAAAAAAGGCAAGACAAAAATAAAACCATCAAGGAAGGTATCTTGCTTAATATTAGGGACGTACACCAAACAAAGGGTAAATACTCTGCCTAGTAAACTTCTCTTAACCATTACCAATCTCTTTTCTTAATATTCTATTTTAATTTGAATTAAAATCTTGTTGTCTTACTTTTAAAAATAAATAAATCAGTATTAGCTGGAGAAAGGTATTTTTTTTTTTTTCCCCTACATCTGGTAAAGTGTATCTGAAACAAGCCAAATTCTGGACACGTATCACAGGTATAAATTTTAAAGCTATTGAATCAAGACAGTCTTCAACTCCTGGGGCAATCCTGTGAAAAAGGACAATCCTATCAAAAATTCATAGTCTTAACCTCATGCTAAAACCTCTATGACTATCTCGCATTATCTGTGCAGTGAAAAAGATTATTTCATATTTCCCATGCAATAAAACCCAGAATTATCTCACGCTTCTACCTGTGTGTTACTGAAAACAGTTAACTTCCCATGAAAAATCTCACAAAATTAAAACATAAATTACAGTGATTATAGCAATTTCAGTATGATTTCATACACCTATAAAAACACATAGAAACTAAGAAGTGCAACTGTTTATGTCTTAGTAGCAGTCTTCTCCACCATGCAAGTAAGCCTCCTATTTCAGTCTACTTCTCTCATCTTGCTAATCACATCATCCTCTACAACTAATGTATTCTTAGGGCTGCTCTGCATGTTGTTTTCCCACCATTCTTCCACTTTGATGCTTTACTCTGTTATTATTTCTGAAAAATAAACAAAACATGCTTTTAATTAGAGAAAACTTCCTCCCCTGCCTTCCTTATGGAGTCAAATCTTTTAGCTTTAAATGTACTCACTGTTGCAGCCATTGCTGCTTGTAGTCTCAACCAGGCTGGCACCACACTCTGAAGAACTCGCCCTTGAAATGGAAGCTTTCCTGACCAGAAGAAAGAAAAAAGAGACAACAGGGAGAAAAAACAAACACAGTGAAAAAAGTTTCAGAGAAGAGACAAATTAATTGATGCTTCCACTGAAAAAATTTACATTGATTTTCTGCGATTACTTTCTAATTAATACTCAAAATTTTTGAGAAGCCTGTATTTGAAGAACAGAGATCAGAGGCAGAAACAGCACTCAGAACTACATGGCTTTTCTCCTGAGGTTAGTTTTCCTGTTTGTCTGATTTTTTATGTCTTTATTTAAGCAATTAGTAGATACCACAAAATTACTTAATTTATCATGAACTCTCTTAACATTTGGAAGTGAAATACCAGTAATGTGATATTTTCCACACTTTCTTAAGGAGAAACAGGTCTTTTAAATAGAGCTGATCTCT
>NW_010294109.1:13206-33436 GCF_000700745.2 Antrostomus carolinensis
CTGCTCTCAGAAGGGTCATGAGCTATTCTCCTTTCTGTCCAGTTTGTGTCCTGTGGTGATATAACTCCTCCACAAAGTCTGTTGTCTTGGACAGCTTAAATGGCTTTATTCCTAGACCCTGTTGTTTCGGCTGGCTGAGTTCCTGTTCATCAATATACACTTATCTTACAGGTACTTTGGTACTTCAGCATGAACTTATAATAAAGTGCAGAAATGAATTGCAGATTTATTTTAGTTTTTCCTAGGGTTTTCTCTGTTCATCTAAGCCGTGTGTGTGGCATTCAGGCTTCTATATTGTTTTTAAATAAAAGCTGGCTTATGTGGATTCTGTACTAATCATCCACCTTTCTCATTCTTCTTTCAATAACCCTTGTACAATATGTTTCTGGAGAAAGAAGGCTAGATGGACCTGTATTGACAGATGAATTGTTTGTAGTAAAATATTCCATTTGTTACCTCAGTAACAACGTAATAGCAAGGATTTTTGCGTACTTCCTCTTTTCTCCAAGTCAAAATGATAGGCTTTATCAGTACAATTTTTTGGCAGGTGGTGTTTGTGTTTCTTTCAAGATAGAGTGGTTAGATCTGGATTTGCTCTACCTCCATACACTCTGCTCTGCTAACAGGTTACGCAGCTCCTGGGCCTAAAGCCGCACAGGACCCTACTCCAATACAAGACTTTTTTCATTGTTAAATACCAAACCACTCTCATAAAACCAGTTCTGATTTAAAAAAAAAAAAAAATTATATATATATATATATATTTGGATAAGTTTTACATTGAAATTGGAAATTTTTTACTATCTCTGCTAAAACACAATGTTCCCAATAGTTAGAAATAGCAATAGTTTTATGTGCTGAGCTTTACCGGAATGTAGCAAACAGAACTGAGCATGCTCTTTAAAGATCAGGATTCCCCTTTTCACAGAGAAGTGACTTTTATTGCCTGAATGAAACAACACATTCCTGGAGAAAACTTGATAAAGTAACATAGGCAGCTAATGTGCTGAACTGGTTTTCACATTAACTTTGGGTGTGGACAGTCCTTTTATGAATTCCTACAACATGATATAAATTTGATGAGACTCATCTCTGAGGACACATAAAAGCATAGTCTTTGCAGCAACACTCCTCGTAACACTTTCAGAAAGTAAATTAAAGGTATGCACTTTACTGCCTAAATAATTCTATTCTATCAACCTGAGACTCACTAAGATAGCTTTACAGTTGCCTTTCCTTCAACAGGTTCCAACAAAGGAGGGAGGTTTAACCCTAGACCACTGTTTATCTTTTCCAGTTCTAAGCTGCTTTTTTTCATCACTAGTCCTTGACCACTTCTCCCTCTTCCCTCCCTCCATTCTCTGCTGTTCCTTTCATTCAGATCTTTGTTTCCTTTCCTCTGTCTTTATTTTGTTCTACTTTCCATCATTCTTGCCCTCTAGCCATATCAAATACTGTCTGTTTCTTCATTATCTTTGACTCTCTTTCCTTTTCGTAGGTTTTCTTTCCCAAACCATACCATCTTGATGAATCTTAGTACATAATCAAATATAGCATGAAATCAGCTTAACAGCAGATTGTTGGCAGATTGGAAAAAAAATAAATCCTTGGCTGATAAAAATGTGGTGACTCAGCGTAATATAAAAGGAGAATTATTTCCCATTGCTCACTCAGAGCTTTTCCTATGAAGCTCTTTTCTTTTATTGGGTTACTTTCAGCATTACCTATGATTTGGTTTTATAAGCAAAGCAATGAAATCCTTTCTCTCCACCCAGGTATGCTGAATGGATTTGTTTGTAGGAGCATTAAATGCATAGGTCCTGAAATCTGCCCCAAGCAGCCTGAGAGGAAGAAAACTTGGAAAGGAAGAAGGTTACAAGTGATGACAGGGACAAGAAAATAGAGCACTGATTACATAAATTCTACAAGATTTGATGTATAATTTTAGAGATTCAGTTTCTGTATCCTAAATTGCAATTAATATCTCCTCTTCTGCGTTTCTGTTTTATACTAAAACCATACTAGAATCCTCTGCTGAAAGAATGATAGAAATGCTTACTAACACAAAATATGGGAGAGAAAATTGCTTTCTGATTCTGGACCAAACATATTTGTTAATAAAGTACAGTAGAGGAAACTTGATAGTGCACTATTTCTCGTAACATTTTAAATGTAATATATCCTGTCAAGAGGACAAGTCAAAGATGACACGAACTCTCAGCTAACCCTTATAAGACCCAGTTCTACCCTCTTCCAGGATGTTATGATACAGGTGGTAGATCAAATCTGGGGGAAAAAAAATATTAATGACATCTGCTAGCAATAATTCTTGTTTATACAGCTGTAAAGAGGGGAGTAAACTAAAATATCCACTTGAGACTCCTCTTATATATTGGTCACTTCAGTCAAGAGATAAGGACTTTTAGATGTAAAGTATTTCTTTTTTAGGTGAGTTCTCTAGCAGAAGATGATTGTGCTACATCAGGCTCTGAAGTGTAAAGGTAAGACAAGACAATTTTTAGACAGTTATGTTATTTTCTTTATACTAAAGAAGTTGATCATGATTTCATGAGATTTCCCGAGCTTAGCCTGGTATGTAAGATAGGTTCAAGGGCAACTGTGTTAAGACTGAGCTGCTGTCCTTATAATTTGTCTAATAACGAGACCCTACTACATGTTCTGGCAGTTAACTAAAGCTTATGTAATTTGATTTCCTGTAAAGAAATAGAGTAGTTGAGGTTCTCTTCAAACTGTGTAATAAAAGACTTGCCCAAACCTATAATTGCTGTTATTCTAAGCTTCTGTACTTTGCAATGCAAGGCTCTTTGACCATAAAACTCGTCAGATTGTGTCTCCAGCCTTCCCCTAATTTTACTGTATGTGAGAGGAAAGGGATCTTCTAACAAATTACTCCCTGAATTCTCTGCTCTCTGAAGACTTTTTTTCTCAGAGACAAGCTTTTGCTTCTAAAGAAATACTCTCCCGTACCTCTGTGAAACCTGAATGAATTTTTCTTTAGTTAGTTGAAGCTGTATTCTATTCTCATCGCTTCATAGTCATCTGCAGATGTTCTTTAGCTAACAACTGCTATGGCATTGCACTGCTAGGACAGGATTAATTTAACTCAAATGACTAAGGTGGGGGGTATCCTTTACAACAAGTTGTTTTTTATTTTTGTACAAACTCTTTTTTATCAAATGCTCTCTATCTCTTCTAAATATATTCAGCTATGGGAAAAACTGGCATTCAGTGGGTTTCCATGACAGCAGCTGAGGTGAAAGTACACCAGCTCTTCCAAAGGTCGCCCATTGAAAGGCACTTGATCAGAGAGGTTGATTTGGCAATGTGATTATGGGAGAGCAAAGAACAGAATTGCAAGAACCATAGGTTATCGTAACCAAGGAGAAAGGCAGCACAGGAGTAACAGGAAGAGGCTGTAAGTCTGTGATGGTTAAGAATTACAGGGGCTAGTAAGTTGCCTCATAAAGGCATAAATGCATATTAACAGTATATGACAAAATGAGCTCTTACAAAAAGTGAGGGGACATAGGAGGTTGACTTGGGTATGCAAATTCAGAGAGTAAGTGGAGACAGTAAGTTTGGGTTTGGTATAACTGTGTACTGATATATGTATTTGGTGTTAGAGCATCAAATAGATGAGTTGACTTCATCCCAGTAACTGCTTACATGTTTTAATTTTAAGTCTCAATATGGCTAAAATGCTACTGAAACCAAACTTGCAGCGCTGGCTGTCTAGCACTGACATTTTCATGCTACCTGAACATGGATCATCCTGGATAAATGAGTTAGCCCTCTGATTAGTTCTAGGTATAATTTAATATACATCTCCCTGGGATTATTCTTGAATATGATTCTTTCCTTAGTTTTCCTTTTCAAACCAGGAGCTATAAAGCAATGGGGACCTAATGGCACCAGTTGGTTTGGCTGCCAAATCAGTCCACTGGAACAGTTTCTGATCCCTAAGCATTTTGGTAACCTGCTTCTACTTCTTAGTCTTTGGAGAACATATGGGTTGACTAATGTTTTAAAATATTAGCACTAACTCTAGGTAGTAGACTGTAAAATCTCTCAGAAATGGTTGTACTACATGTATTTTTTACAAAACAAATATAAGTAAACACTTAGAAAAGACATTGAGAAAACTACAAGCCAGGAACTAAAATATTACAAGCAGTAACTTGAGACATCCACATTAATTATGCTGAATAACCATACAAACCTTATGGATAATTCATTACATACTTTTACATTCAAATAATTAGTACATGATTACCAGAAGAAATTTCTACTTGATTAAATAGCTTCAGCACTCTGAAGCACTTTTACCTGCAAAGGAAGTAGAATGCTCCAATTACAAGAACTGCTAGAAGAAGTAGTGAAGCCAAGAAAGCTGCAAACAGGTCACCTTTTGTTTGGGACTTGATGCTGGGCAGCAAAACTTCCTCACAGCGGGCTCCTGTGTAGTTCTCAATACACCTGGGAAACCAAATTTTTTACAGACTAGATGGTAACTTGTCATCCAATATGAAAAGTACAAAGACTTCTTTTGGTCTTAAATGGGGACAGAACTTGTTATGGCATAATTCAAGGTTTATATTTGCTTCACAGCAAGTTTTCTTATAGAATTTCCACTTGCCTCATATTTCTGGAAGAAAGGGAATTGGGCATGTTGGGCATCAAGTTTATATTCTGATCCATACTGTTTTTATATATTAAACCATATCTTTCTTTGTACATTTATTGGATTAGCAATATACTTCACAATGGTGTACTTTGCACTTAAATCCAACTCCTCCACTGGCAGATCTAATTAATTAAATCCACCTCTTTAGTGTTAACAGTGTCATCCCACTGGTTCTTCTCTTGCACACAGTAGTCATGTTTTCTTTTTCCCCTTTCATGTAACGTTTTGCTTTCTTTGTTGAAGAGGTAGTACTGTCAGCTAAATAGACCAAGAAAATGGGAATTCATTGAGACACAGTACACCTTAGATTGCAAAAGTAGTTGTTGCAGTGTAATAATTTATGCCAGAACATGTTATGTGCTTGGTGAATGACCCTCTCTTGGACAGATCAAGCTAAAAGTCTTTTTTACTATGCTTTTTTTAATGTACTGAGCTTCTGAAAACTTCTTTCGAAGAAAGGATTAAAATGAATATGGCATTTTACCATATTCAAATGTTATGATATTTTATTAAAAATAAATAAAATTAATAACTTAGTAATTCAGATTGAGTCACAGATAGGTTGAAGCAAAACTGATCTTCACTTGTCTTATATTTTGCACTTATTCTGCTAAATTTTCTTAAGGGATTTATTGCATTACAGAAAATGGAAAGCACTTCATTCAATAACTATATTCTGCATGTATCTTTTATGTATGTAAATTTGCTTCTCTCTATTTGTATTGCTAAAGATCTTGCTCCTTCTTGCTATTTCTGGCACTGAAGTCATAATAAGCTGTGATATAAGCAATTTCAGGCTCCAGCTGAGAAAAATGGGCTGAACTCCATAACATACTTGAAGTTCTCAACTGCGATTGGCAGCTGCAAGGTATAATTTCAGATGAGGGATAAGAAGGCAGAGTGGGGAGGAACTGCCAAAAAAGAAAGATGTCTAGCATATCTAAATAAGACAAATGGATCCCTGTGAGCATACCCCATGCGTGACTCCCAGCACCTGTAGATGATGGACTACTGAGCTAAACTGTTGCACAAAGAATTACTACCATTTCTTTTAATTCTTTGCTTTTGGAAATAAAATGGGAGACTTAGACACCGGAAAAAAAGATTTAATTATCATCATATATTAAAGCTGTGCAACTGATCAAACAGCCAGCGTTTACTAAGGAAAATGTGAGACTTTTCAAAGTTACTGTGTTTGACTGCTGGGAGAAGGAAGGGTAGGCAGACTGCTCTGATTACTTGAGATAATGTTCCCGATATTTACTGTATGTATGGTGGCATTTCAGTGGCCTATTTCTGAAATACTGTAGAATACTTAAGGAATAGAAGAGTAGTTTGAGTGGAGCATTGTTCTCTAGCAAGTGGGAGAGAAATGCTTTGGAGAGCTGAATAGAATAACAGGGATAGAAAATGGAATATAAAATTCATAGAAGTATTCTTGAATACCAATGAAAATGGAGAATAACACAAGGCTAAAATGATACAGGAATAAAAAATAAATAGGTTTTAGCATCAAATTAAGGCCCATGGAAAAGTTCTTGAGAATGAGTTTAAAGGGATTAAGTCAGTAGCCTAAAGAGAAAAGTGAAGCAGGAGGAAGAAGAGCCAGTCCTAGCTGAAGAGAGTTGGACATGGAATCACATAAAAGGCTAGAGGCAGAGAACTGTTGTGATACAGTAGAGTGAGTTGGCATGAACAGTGCATGGAAGCCATATTCATGTTCTGCGAAAGACCATGAAAAAAAATTGTGAATGCGATAACAGGTTACCGAGATTGTAGCCACTTCCCACTAAATAGAAAACAGAACCAGATGCTTAAGGTAGTCATAAATCTCAAGAGGGAAAAGTGCCAGAAGGCCTGAGACTGTAAGGGAAAAACTATAGCCATTATGAATCGAAGGTTATAGGAAAGCGCAAAAGACCTACACTAAAAAAACAAAGCCAAAACTTAAACATCCTGGATGCTGAACCTATTAATTCTTCCTGGATGTAATCAAAACAAGTTTTATAAACACATTTTCCATGACTTGCCAGTTTAATATTATCTGTTTAACTGTGTGCAATGGATTAGGGATTACAAAACTACCCATCCACTTTCTCTTGACTGATCTGTTGACACACTTGCTGAAAGTGCTTCCATGCTATGTAGAAAATACTGTCATGTAACCTAAAAATGATGGAAGTTTTAACAGAAACAGGAAAATTGAGATGATGTATCTCATGGTTACATTTAAATAAACAAAATTATAGCTAATGTGACCCTACCAACAGGCTCTGCTACAGTTAGGGCATTTATGAAAATCCATATCTTCAAATATTGGCTTGCACAAGCTTTTATGAAGTCATTAATGCTGATGTACAAACAGGTGAAGGACTGTGTTAAATATAAAAGCAACTGATGCTTTGAGACAACCAAGAGAAGTAAGTCCTTTCCTAAAATTGGTGGGAAAGAAACTAAGCAGACTTCGGTAATTAGCAGTAGAACTCACTCAGTAGATCTGCTTATCCTGTTGCATTAGCAGAGCTCTTAATAATTTCAGTGGAGTTACATACTCAGTGACTCCAAGCAAGACAGAAAAGTAGGCTCTAACAAGCATGTGGGCTATGAATGTCATCCAGATTGATGGTATCTCTATATATATAGTCTTCTAGAGGTAGTCGGTCTTACTATATGGAGCCCTAAAAGTGAGCAGCAACTCAGTTTATCTTGCTTATAATGGATGCCTACAAGTAGAGCACATGACACACTTGCAATTGTTAATATGGCAGGCAACTGTGCTTCTGCGCTTGAATGAATGAGTGCAAAAGACAGAGAAGCCTGCTTCTAGGTTATAGTAAGAGGGAGTTACACTAAGTCAGTGGTCACTAGGCCAGGTATTGCTGTTGCACATCACCTGCGTGCTGTTAGCCTGCTGTTCCAGCACATGCTGTCTCTTGGCTTTAAATGGTCCTCCTATGTTGCATTCCAAAGTTGATTTTTAAAATGGAAAAAAGGTCTTTCCTCCTCTAAGAAATTAGAATTTCTAATTCAATCACACTTGAAAGACAACAGCCTTCAAATGTTTGAGGAAAAGCTGTGAGACTAGAAGCTCCCATTATCAGATAGCAGCCAAATTTCTGCTTTCCCAGATGCCTGCACATGCATGCGCACATGCCCACACCTCTTGTCAGATGAGATGAGCCAGCCTTAACTGTTGTACACAGATTTACTACAGGAGCTGTGCTGGAGACAAAACACTAACATAATATATGTAAAGAAATCCAGAGAGTCTTTCAACATAGGATATTAATCAAAACTACCCATATTAGCATCAATACAAGGTGGAAGGAAATGGACTGCATTGGATAAGATGAGATGACTAACAGGTCTGCAATTATATTGATCCTTTACAATCTGATCAGTAATTAAAATACAAGCATAACAGCCCTCCAAAAACACAAGGCATTATTGCTCTTGTTGCAGATGCAGTTCATGAGACAGTGCAAGTGATCTACAGCCTGTCTGATTTAGGTAAGAAGTAAGGTTTCTTTCTCTTCCAGACTCTTAAGGTGGGTGTCATAAGCGAATATCTCACAGACTTGAAAAGTGGAAGTAGGATTTGAGTCAAATATGCACACAGATTCCCACTGCTTAGTATTATACTGTAAGAGTCTTGACTTCAGGTTTCCTTTAGTCTTCCTTTAGACAAGAAAAACCTGGATACCTCTTGATATAGATAACAAAGCTCTAAGCAGAAAAAGACATCTGAAAAATTACCTGCTTGTCAATGTATTTCAGATTACATGGTTGATAGCTTCAAAATGACCATAATCTTCAGTCTGTAACAGGCTCCTAAAAGTTGTCCTAACCCCTATAAGGGCATCTAGTAAGTACGAAAAAGACTTTAAAGACATAATGAATAAGCAATGGAAAAGTTAAGTGGAAGCCCTAAGCATCTTTTAAAGAAGTTTTGTGTTTAGAGGAGTTTCAAAACTGTTACTCTGAAGCTGTATTCATATACATACAGTAACATAAAACTTATGCTACTACGGGAGAGAAGTTATTTTCCCCTAGAACTCTCTTAGCTATGTGTTCGTATGGAAAGCTTTACTATATCTGGCAATTATATTAATTCTGATCACTAATACTTTTCAAACACATAAGATAATGTTGCATTTTATATTTTATGTCCAATTAAAATTAAATCTTCATTATTGACTCTTGTTGGCTCTACTTTTGGTGTGTATTCCAACTGTTGTTCCTACCTTTCAAGCTAAATTGGTCATTTTGTGTTTTCAGAAGAGCCTGGGGCATGCAAAAGTATAGTTTTGGAGGCAGAGAAAGAAGAAAGGCCCAGATGAGTGTGAAGCCCTTCACTGGCAACTTGAAATGTGTATATTCTGAAGGCTTATGACACAGCAAGTATATCACTTGTGGGGACAACTGAAAAAGAGAATGAATGACCCATGTCAGAGAAAGAGCCTGGCAAGGATGGGGAATGCAGACAGTGACAGAAGGAATTTGCATGGGATTAGGAAGGGTGGAGGAGAGATTGGATTAGGGTAGAAGCAAAGGAAGGGGAAAGTGGAGATATCCTTTAACCATACACAGGAATTTCAGGGAGATTTCTAAAGTCTGCCTCTGTCCCTTGCAGTACTTAGCCCTCTGCAGAATATGTTCCCTTCCTCAAAAGAGCATTCAGTATTAATTTCTGTGTGTACTGCCCTGATAAGCAGAAGAGCTGTGTTTGTGTGGTTTTATACCATCTGTATTTTGTCTGAAATACAGAAAGAAGGCTCTCAGAAATCTGCCACGTGGAAGACAATGGAAATACTAGAGCTTCCCCTCAGACAACAAAATCTTCACTTATTCTGCACTGCATTAATTAATGATTATGGGACAGCTGCGCATCAGGTGCTGAGGCAAACAGCTTTCAGCCTCATGTTTTATGATACACCTGAGGCAGCTGCTTTTCCATCCTTCTCCATTCTGCTGCATGTTCATTTAGTGCATTTGAGCATTCCTGAGTTTGGAGCTCATCTTGTCTATGGTGACAGGTGTGCCTTTTGCTGCTGAGAACATTAACTCATTGTTAGGAAAGGAATGGGGGAAGATGGCAGCTGAGCAACTTCATGTTTTGACACACATCAACCGTATTTAAAATCTGCCAGTATTGCACAGGGGACGGGGTTCATCCAATGCTTTGTTTCTGTTAAATCTCTACCTTGTCTATATATCCGTTTCTGAATGCTAAAAATAACTGAAATTCCAAAAGTAAACAGTGGCTCCTAATTTGTTAGCATGTTACAAAATACATATTTCTAAAGAATGATGCAATTTTCCTAGTTATATTGTGAATTTACTTCCAGTGATGTTGCATCAGGTAATCTGGACTAACTATGTTTAGCACAACACATTTGTGTAAATAAGTAGCATGTCAATGCAGATGTGTTTTTACAGTTTTTTAGTCTGTTCTTCCTCCATTTCCCCCTTTTAATCAATGCTGCACTAATGATTGTTCAGCCTTTGATTCTAAAACCAATTCAATTTTTCTGTTGCTGGGAGATGATCCTTTGAGAACACCTGGAAGCTTTAGGTGGGATTTGTCAGAAACCTGCATCAAAGAACTGCGCAACTGTGTGATGACGCTGGTCTTGAAGTTCCAAAGCACCAAATATTTTTCTGAATTGTGCTGAATAGTGATGCATTTTTTGTGTTGGTTCTATTCACATCACTGCTGATTACTAAGGTATCTGTGTGTAAACAAAACCTTTCTCATCTATAATTAGCCTTCTCTGACTGATTAAGGAACATGCTTAGAATGAGGACACACTTAAATAGAATGCTTCTATTTAAACCCATATAGCTTCATAAGCAACCACTAGATACAGAAGAAAAATACTTGATAATTTAAATGCAATAAGATTGCCTAAGTATAACAGAAATGCTCTTAAGATGTTACTTTTCTGCTTCAGCAGATTATAAAAATCCTCTAGTACCTGAATTACAAGTGACTTCATTTGGAGCCTTTTTAAAGTGGAAATACCTACACTGACTAGCTTTTGCTCCTGAAGAATTAATCTGAGTATTTGTTACTTTACATATTTACAGTTATTGCATCAAATATACCTTCCTTATTACAGAATCTACCAAGAGTTGAGAGGGTGCTTTGAAATTGTGGAACCGATGCTGTTAAGTCTAACCATTCTTTTTTCATTTAAGTATTTTAATATAAAAAATACGGGATTCCTTCTGGGAAAAAGAACATGCGTATTTCAACATGTTTAACTTCTTGTGTGTGTAGCATTCATTTTACATCACATAAGCTTGCAAGGTTTAGCAGTTAGAATAAATCATCTTCATACAGCACTTCCAAGTTTTATGCTCACTTCTGGATTGTATGACATTGGACAATATGCTTAATGACAGTGATACGCTGTGTATATTTTTTCAATGAGCATTTACCACAGAATTGCCTCTTCTCTCCTCATCTACTAGATGAGTTTACATGCTTGAGTTTAAATGTTTAAATGGAACTGTCCCAAACAAAAGAAATACTTTATTAGGCATCTTAGAAAAGATTTTGTTTCCTTCTTCAACTGTTTCATCCAGTTATAGCAAAGACTGAAGAGGGAGCAGAAGTTGCCATGGAATTAAAAAAGGTAATATCCTTAAGTGTATGTAATAAGTGTCTAAAAGCCTATTAGTATGTTAAGTAAACCCATTAAATTAACCATAGTTTTATTTTGATGAATGATAACTCAGAATTAGTAAATCCAGAACCATGAAAAATTAAAATTTAATTTGTCATCTTCTTATGTCTTGGTAAATGAGAAAATGAGAGGATGGGGCAGTATTTATGCAGGAAACTTATCACATGCAAAAATAGGAAGTGCTTCTTTTCCAGTGTGCTACATGGGCTTCAAAAAGAAGAATGGTCCCATAAACAAATGGTGTAAGAAGTATCTATATTTGCTGCCTTGATGTTTCCTTATCAAGCAGTCTTTGCCTTTCACTGTAAAGCTGTCCTTTGAATATTTCAGTGAGACTGAGAGAACACAGTAAGTCTTGAATTATGTTCTTTTTTTTCCCTTTAAAAGATTATGTTCTTTTTTCCCTTTAAAATCTTATATTCTTTTTTGCACCTCCTCATTTTGTTCAGGTCAGGCCGTTTTATCATTTTATGTTATAAGAATTTTTGCAATATAATTAATCTGGAAGAAAAACTGGGAATGTACTTTGCTTTTCTGAATGCCTTTCCTATAGTCTATACTTCATGAGGCAAGGGGTATTTTGTTCCTTTCTGTATTGTAATGAGGGGAGGAAATATGGCTCTAAATATAGATACCGTCCTGAATGCATATGTAACTGAGTACTGTTGCATCCATCAAACAAGTATATACCAAGTACACACATTTATTTTTCTCATATTGTCATGTCTTTGTAAGCTAGATAAGTAATCTGAGCTTGAATTACTGAATTTGGAACAGTCATAGGTACTAAGTATTTCTTTTATACAATGTTTTAAAAGTAATTTCTTAAAGAAGCAAAATGAGGAAATAGTCGTTAGACAGCTACTGTCCAATAATTAAACACACAAACTTTAATTTCACTAACCTGCAGAATGGACTGGATACAGTAGGAATCATATAACAAATCCCTCCATTTAGACAAAAAGATCCGTAACTGGTGCCACAGAGTTCTTCATGATCTTAAAAATACGACCAACACAGAGAAAAAAAGACGCTTCTGTATTTTTATCAATCAAATGAGATCTTAATTATACTTTTGGGGAGTAGGGATGACGTCCTAAGGAAAAAAAACAAACAACAAAACACCAAACCAAACCACCACACACAAACAAAACCACCCTAAGGACAAGTAAGGTATCAGTCTTGCCTTCCAGGCCAGCAACATATAGCACTGTCATGCAGAAGTGTTTCATGTAACAATATGCAAAAAGATCATGAATTTATCACCATATCAGACATGAAGCATCTAAATTACATGATTAAATACAAAATTTCACTTGCAGTGAGCACAACTTTTTAATTCTCCGTTACTTCATTTGCCTTTCGTGACCATGAACTGTACTGAGTACGGTGATTCACATGATGACCTATATGAGGTCTGGTTTGTCCTATTCCAGCGGCACAAACTATCTTTAGCTTAACTAGCTTCCACGAGAGAATCAGAGTCAGTACAGATAAACCCAGAATAGTCTCAGGTGTGGACCACGACATTCTGAGACTGCCTCAGGCTGCATCAAGAGCTGAATCATAGTGCAGTTGGACACCACCAGTATTCCCACCCCAATTTTTAACCACCATGGAGGAGGTAGCCTATGAAGGGTCACTTATGTAGAAGACTGCCTATTACAATGTTATTAACACAGATCTTAAAAAGGCTTTTTTCTAACTCACAGGCTTCTTATATGGATTTTTTGTGTTTTAAAGACAATAAGGCATTCTAATAAAATCCCAAATAGAGGATACTAATGTTAGCACTTATAGCAGCAGATGTCTGGTTTATGCTTAAATAGAATATCCAACTTTACCATTTCACTCCTTTTGAAAACAGTCTAAATTTGGAAGTTGTTTGATACATTTAATGCATCAGTAACTTATTTGATATATAGGCACATATATTTTTATATATTTCTTCAATCTTACGAAACCAAAATATCTCAATCGAAAGAAAAATAGAGCAATCTCCTGACATCACAAGCGTGAGAATCATGTGTTAACTCACACTTTAGGTGTTTGTTTTTGCTGTTATTTCTCCCAGAAGTTCTGCAAATAAAAATTCTGCTGTCTCACTATTTTTGTATAGAAAACATGTTCTACACAAAATACAGTGGTTTTTAGGAGGAATCAAGATTTTCATTTTCTTATTTGTCCTTTGGGAAAAAGAGTTAGGGTTCCCCTTTATTCCTGCAGGGAAAAAAAGTGAGAAGTGTGGCCATAAGACCACTGGCCATAAGAATTCTACCCTACAGGGAGCTTCTGCAGCTTAGTATATAAAATAAACCTGACTTAGTCTAAGAGTGGCAGAAAAGCTTAGCTACTTCTAACCCTGTGCAACAAAAACATCGTGCATTCTGCTGTCCTCTAGACCATCTCTAGTAATTCCACTCTCTCATCTTTTCATACATTCTTCCATTTCTGTGATGGCATATTGACATGGGAGTGTGAGTAAAGTCCTAATACTATTTTAAGACAAAGGCAGTTATGCCACAGAACTCACCAGGGATTCAGTTTCATGTTATCAAAGTGCTAGCATCCAAATGGTAACTGGACCTTTTTGCATGTGTTCAGATAAATTAGGGAGCTGGAAGAGGGGTGGAGGTAAGGTTGGAAGGATTGTTCATGTTTGACCTTGTTGCATTGGCTCAGGATGTGGCATAACACAAATGTGTGTTCTGCCTTACCATGTTAGAAGTTAAGAAATTTATTGTAACTCTTGAAGCTTTCTGTGCTTGTCTTCTGGCAATTCATTTATTGCAATTTCAGTATTAAAAGACTTTAAAAATTATTTTTCATGTCTAAGCATAATTGCAATAGGAATATAATGGTAACAGAAAAAAACAAGTGGGTTTTTAAACAAGAACTATAAGTTATTTTATTTTAGTCTATTCAGACATAACAGTGGAACTTCTGTGACAGTGTAATTAAATGGAAGGCTACTCCTTCCTTAAATGAAGAGAGGATATTGAATACGTGAATAGTGTATCAGGAAATCTATACAATTATAAGAATCAAGAGAGGAAAAAAGCAAAACTCAACTCTGACCTGCTCTAAACTCTATTAAGTATATAAGGGAGTTAAGTGCTGTTGAAATTCTACCAGATAGAAAAGCACAATGATAGAAGGTAGGCCCCACAGAAAAATCCCTTTCGACAGCTCGTGGAAAGCCTTCAAAGAAATTCTCATGAGAATTAATGAGAACTTGTTAACCTCCTTAAAATCCTGCCTTATGGTTCTATTTTTTTTCTTCATCTTTATGCAGACATAGGCCTGTCTGACACTGGCATAGCAGTAGAGTACTGAAGAAAACTAAATGCCTCAAGTCATTCAGGTCTCAGAACATTTGGGAGACCGATTCTCTGACTGTAATGGTGTGATCTGTGTATTAAGGACCAGCTCTGCAGCCCAACTAGACATTTCTGTTCTGGCAGAATACCTCAGGCACTCTGCCTTAGGCCTATTAGAGAAACGTGGGAGAGGTGGAAAGAGAGAACAAAAAGTGCATAGGAAGCCTTCAAAACCTTTTTGATTGTAATTACAGACAATTTCTCTGTAGGCTATTTCTTCCTAGAGCCAGACTTCCTTCCAGTGCTAAGGGAAAAACAGTAACCTTCATTTTACCAGTAATGAGATATTTGAAGAAATGTCTATGTCCATGTAGATCGTGTCCCATTTTCCACCCAATTTTGCTTTTCATTAGTTCTATTTTGTGTATTAATACTTTGCTACTACTTATTGAAAGTACTAGAGTAATACAGTATAAGGTAGATGACAGAATTATGAAAGAGAATAAAAGAAAATTCAGGATGCTCTAACAGTAAAAAAAAATTTCTTAATTACCAGTAGTAGTGGGTTTTGCTACAACACAAAAATATATTGTTTTTGTACTCCCTAACCACCTTCCTTAAATCCAGTAGTTTAGATCAAATTTGAAAGCTACAGCTCCGTACCTATAGACAGGGAAGTGTGAAAGCTAACAGTTTATCCATTTCAATTTATAGTCAATGATGCAGGAGTATACTGGAGAATCAGAAGGGGTTCAGTACAAGCCAAAACCCAATTACATTAGCATTGGTGAATGTGCTATGATTTTTCATGAGGTAAGTCAATACATTATATTAATATTATATTAATCTAAAAATGCAAATTGTATGCTTTGAAAGTCAAATGTATACTACGTTCAGACTACCATAATCAAGATAAAAAGTTTAACAAGTCAAGTGACGATGGGCAACAAAAAAAATACAAAATATTCAGCTTTTCAATTAATACAACTGTAGAAACTTTATCAACATATGTTCTACTTAATATATATGTATTTTGATATATCCTTCTATATGAGAGATTAAATACAGAGAAATAGGACACAAAAGTTACTTTTAAAAAAAAATCAAGTTTTGTTGGGAGGAGAAGTGAAGAAGATTGTTCTAACGCTAGACTCTGCATACTTAAAACTGGCAGAGGTAATAGCCTCTAAATACACTGATTCTCAGTTATTCTTTTTGAGGATATGCAAGAAAACCTGCCCCTAAACTATCTTGTCTGTTTGCATTTAAATGTTTGTAACCTGACTGTCCCAGCTATTAAAAACTAAAACAAGTAAAGGCTCAACACCACCTTAACCCCCAAAGAACCAAGCTAGTCTTGATAATCCACATGTTGACTCAGCTGTCTTGCCTAGTCCAGAGGCTAAAATACTACAGACTGTCTAATCCTGAAGTCTGCTAAAACAAAAAAAGGGAAGGGGAAGGAGTGGGAAATGTTGACAGAAGATAAAGGGGCTGATGCATGCTTCCTTGCTTATAGCCAGCTTCAGACTGTATGCTAATTAACCACAAACTGTGGAATATTAGGACTGATCAAAGCAAACATCTCCTAGAGAGAATTTGTACCACTGAGTGGTGCACTCTAGTTTGTGGCCTGGTAAGTGAAGACAGTCCTAAGGAGCAGTTATGACAATCCAATGGCAGCTGTCAAAATCAATGTAATTTTAAGGAATTGTATATTACATATATATATACACACACATCTGTGTAGAGACTTGGAAGAAATTACCTGTTCGCATATTATTCCAACAGCAATTTTTATTCTTGGTCAGAGGCTATTCTTCTAAAACGGCACCTAAAGACAAACATGTAAATTTAGCATGTCATTTTTAATCCCAGTGACTCTTTTTCCTCTGAAGAAATAGCTTTTGGAATGCATCTTTCATTGTTGCTGCTAAGACATTTGTTGTACTTTGACACTGATATACTGTTATATTATATGTAAGTTCCATTAATTCACAGTTAATAGCAAACATTCAAGTCTGCTGTCAAGTTCAGTGAACTCCTTCGGGCAGTACTACAGAGTAAAACCAAATTCACACTAAAGCATGTTTAAACAATGAATATTTTTTTCAAACTGCCATGCTTATTCAGAATGGTAATACCTGATGCTTTTAGGCAATCTAAATTATGTTTTCTGGATAGCTAATTAAATTGGCCTTTGTACCTCGAAAGACAGTGCATACTGTTGAAGCAGTCCTCAGACTGATAATTATTCAGTCAGGTAAGATCTTGGTGGTAGAATTCTTGCACTTCACAAACAAGAACTTCCCAATTTGTAATTCTTAGAGAGAATGTGTGTGTTTCACTTGCCTGTTTCTCATGTCTGGATGTCAGATGAAATTGGTAACATAGGCCATGAATTTAGCAGAACTCAGCAAGATCAAGACTTGTGCAATTATTTTTAAAATACGGAATAGAAACTCTCTGCCTGGACAGAAACCAATCTTCACTTGACATTGCTAAGAAGATGCTTATTCTGTAGACATGCCAACTCTATAACCATCTAGCGTTGCTATATTCTGTTTTCTTGTAAGGTGTAGTCAAGGTTGACTGTACCAAACAGGTTACTAAACGAGCCTAATGTGACAGATCTTATTTTTTAATGTTTGGTCTTTTTTTTCTTAATTATACTTTAAAGTGTACATAAAGTAAATATTTAAGCAAACTGTCCTATATTGGAAGAAAGATTCCCCCCTGCCCCCCATTAAATGGTCAAATAATTGACCAATTAAATGGTCAGATTATTAGCTTTACCAGACATAATTGCCTATACTTTAGCTTTTAGTACTAGAAGGCAACTTTCTGTAGAAGCCCATTTCAAAAAGTATAATGCTTTTGTACTTACTGTATAAGCACAGTTCTGTTTTTCATGGGACCCTCAAATGGCTTCTCTAGACCTTTTAAGTGTCCCATCCATACTAGAAAATCTGAAATGGCAGGTCCCTGCGATACTAGGCTGCATCAGCAAGGTCCCCACCCAAAGGCTGTCCTCTTGGGCTGTCTCACAGATAGGCAACCTTGCTTGCTTTGTGTACACAACCAAGTACAATTAACATAGCATGTGGCACAAAGAAACAAACCAACATGATTCATTTCAGAACTAAAATCCTGTAAAAGAAATAAATCCTCCTGGAGATGGATATTTTTAGCAGTCAAGGTCTGGACTCTAGATGTGCTGTTAAAAAGGCTTTAAATTTACATATAGTGCAATGGGGTGAGGTTACAACAGGAGAAACATGCATACAGAGGCCAAGTACAGAACAGGGTAATAGCCCGATATGTTCCCAGAATCACTTGTGTATTTTTCTAGGGTTACCAGTACTGCAATTTATTGCTGAATTCAAAACATTCACATAATGTAGTGAATATAAATTGCATCATAAAAATATAATATACAGCAGTCAAAAATCTTATTTAAATTTGTATTTTATTGGAGCAAGCAATCCTTTTAAATTTACTTTCCCTTTTCTCAGAATATGCCACAGAATAGTTTAATATCCAATAGCTTTCCGAAAATATAAATAGGATATATAACTTAAATTTCAGGATATGGGTCCTTGAACAGACAAAATAACTTGACTTCACTTCTGCAGAACGGAAATCTTGCATCTCCTTTCCTTCATCTCATTGTCAGTATGCATCTCTCTAGTACTGCTACTGCTATAAGTTGAACTTTTTCACGAGATGCTTAAATCCAATGATCTAGCAGAAAATTCCTTAGAGGAAGGTGAGTTTTCTACTGCATCAGTGTGTTGAATGGCTGTGCTATGCACCTTATCAGCTGTTTGGACTAGAACTAATTGTTACATGTACTACAAACTGTTTATAAGCTGACTGCAGAGAACAAGAGAGTTTGAAGAAGGCTGTGGGACTACTATTTGTTTATTTTCAAACTTTGTTGCCTGCATATTCAAGGAAACAGGGTGGCAAAGGAAGGGGGTGAAAATACTTCCCAAACAATCCAATAGGATATATGTGTGTATGCATAATTCTATTCTTTAAGTTTGGGTCTGATGATACGTTGCTGTGAGCATTCATAGTTGTGGCTTCTTTTTTTTTTTTTTTAACTGAAAAGTAAATTATGAGGTAGTCAGGTATTTATACGTAACTGTTTTTCTCTAGGGTGTTTGTTGCGCTCTGAACGGAAGTTCAGAAGTTTAAGTATGTATCAGTGTCCTATAAAGAATAAATTGGACTCTCTATCTCATTACAAAAGTAAGCTGATATATTGTAAAGAAAATGAAATGCTATAGCAGAAAAAGTTGCTGAACTCAATTCTAACTTGCTTATGTCTGTCTGTGCACTGAACTGGCACTAGAAACACGAGAGATCATTTGTGCATCTACCTAACACTTTCCAAACTCAGTGTCTTCTTTTAAGACACAGCCGTAGCCTATGCTCACAGAAACTTAAGAATCCGGTTCTATGAATGCACAAATGTTTATCTTGCATGCATCTTGGGTGTTCATGAAACATTATTTTGTCTATCAAGTTAGAGTATTTTAATCTGAAACAAGTCTTTTGAACTCATTAGATTTGTCTTTAAATGAGCCTGTGTGCTTTACTCCCCATACACTCAAAACAGAATCCTTATTGCCACCTATTTTTGTGTACTTTTTAATGGTTAACTAAAAGAAAGCACTGAATAATGATTTGGGTTTTGTTTTATGGTTCTTTGCTATCCAAAATTGATCTCTATAAAAACTCTCCTCCAAATTAAAAATTATCATTTCAGTCACATGGCTATTTCAAATACACGCTGTTTGTTCATTTAGATTAAGTTGTACCTTACAGCTGTCTTCAAGAATGGGATTTTACTGCATTATGTATTTTTTTTTAAAATCCAAAAGAGGTATAATCTCAATTCTGCCCCAGTTCTGAGCTCAAATATTTGTTTTGTGAAAACAATGAAGGAAAAAAAAGATTAAATTGCACTATCTGCACAGTAGGCCAGTTAAATTTTCCTCTGAGATGTGTCCTTGATATCTATCAAGCAGATAGTAGTCTACGGTTCTTATTTTCTCCAGGAGCCAGGAACTGTTCTGAAGTCTTGTTAAAAGGAGTCTGTTTATTTTCTCATCTCGGTGGTAACTTCTAATACCCTTACCATATGAAGCTCATAACTGATTTTAGCACAGAAAATCATCAGGTGTCAGAAAAAAATCCATCAACCTGCCTGAAACAAGTGGATATCTCAATAAGGAAGAATGAATTCAAGATGCGATATTACAGCAAATTTGTATAAGGATAACGTCTTACTCAATTTGCATGCTGAAAGTTTCTTTTAAGATGGGATAGCCACAATGTGAAGGAACTAACAAAAGACAAGCGAAGGCAGATGTCAAACAACTCCCAAGTCTCAACATGCATGTGACTGACAGGTGAGGTTTTTTAATACAGTTGTTCAAAATTCTTTCCATTAAGTTTTCTGAAATGACAGCAAATGACTGAGTCCTCTTGTCTCAGGAATG
>NW_010294109.1:33461-34680 GCF_000700745.2 Antrostomus carolinensis
TTATCCACTTAAGTTTATGTCTAGGACTCATTATATACTAAAACAGCTGGTAAAACTGTTGTCATGATGTTGAAATCGGAATTTGAGAAATTACAGTAAATTTAAGGGAAAACTTTCCATTCCTAAAATTTCTTAAGTAGTTTGCAACCAACTGCAAATTCTCATGTGAAACACCAGTTCTGCTGAATGAGATTCATACAGAAGATGGCAAAGCCACATTTCATTTGAGGCTTCTGTCAAATGCAACTATTGTAGTCATACTACATATTTGTAATACTGAGATAGAGATTCCAGCCTCAAGCTTGTGTGTGCTTATGTGGGGGGAATTAAAAAATTTTAGAAGACACCTGCATTAAAAAAAATCACTGTCAAGTTTGGAAAAAAAACCCCACAACACTATCCTTTCATTCTGTGTGCTTACCGATTCCTTCTATGGCACTTCTGCTCCCAAGTTTCGTCCCTAAACTCTTTTAAGAAATCAATTGAAATGTAATACAACTTAAAGGTTCTCACTGGGTGATTAATTTTTATTTGTATGTCAGTGGTAGAGATAGTGTCTATCAGAATGTCAGCTCTCAAATGTCAGGCATCTCAGATGAGAAAGTAAGAACGCAGAAAATCTGTATTACAAACTGGCATACGAGACAGTGGAGCATGTGGATGTTTAAGAAAATAGACCAATAATAAATAATTTTGAGATAGTAAAAAAAAAAATATCATAAGAGTTTAGATATTTATTTTTACATGGTAGTCATCAGGAAGCTCATGTAACTAGTCCTCATGATCCTGATTTTGTTTTTTTTTTTTTAAGATAAACATCATCTAGGCAGTTATAACTGATGGCTGCCAACACCAGCTATACTGCAGCAGCTCAGCATATGGGAGAGAACTGTTAAAACTTTAATTTTAGTCTCTTTTTTTTTTTTTCCTGTTTTGTCCATTTAAAGCACGTTCTTAACCTTTGGGGTTTTTTTACTTTTTTTTTTTTAATTTAATTTTGCATTGAGTTAATTTGTTGTACTTAAACCGCAGCTTACCACAGCGAATGGGTATTCTTAACTCTGCTGGTGTAATCTTTCTCAGACACGCACAGGACAATCTGCTGAATCAACGTAATCTCTAATCTGCATGGTGTAATCCCGCAGCTGCTCTCTCCGGACGCGGTTATGTAATCCCGGCCTCTATAAAAACAAACCACAGCGCACAAAGAACAGGCGGA
>NW_010294110.1:0-1018 GCF_000700745.2 Antrostomus carolinensis
TTATTTTTGTTTTACTTTCAGCCACAAGCCTTAAAAAGGATATCACACTTAGGTTGTCTAATAACAGGATGCGATAATCTAGAACAACCACTACTTCTAATGCAAACAGCTTGCAACAATTTGGGTCTGGAGCTAGGAAAAGACATGTATTTAGCAATAAATTGTGCTGCTCATGAACTAATGGATTACGTAAGTTATTTTAAAGATCTATTTTGTTGGTTTTTAAAAGTGATGTAGCTATTTACTACATTATAGTAAATGTAGTAACTTTTATATAGTAAAAGTAATGATTTATTATTACATTGCAAACTCACTAGAAGCTTCTAAATGCATTTTTTTTTTATGGTAGGAATCAAGCAAACCAAAAGAATTGTCTCTGCATTTATAAATTATGGTTGGATCAGTCTTACAAGTGTAGTAGATATGTTATTGGATTGAGAGTGTGAGGGGACAAGATGTGCAGACATCCTGCAGGTAGCGTGGTGCAGCGGGAGCAGTGAGACTGCGTGTCCTCCTCCTCTGCAGCTGCACCAGCACACTGGTGGTGCACCTCACCTGGAATGAGTCTCACTGGACCAAGAGACCCCCCACTACAGCTTGTGTCCTGCCTACAGGAATCTCTTGTTACTTTCATTATTTAACTTTAATCATTCAAATGGTAGAAGCCTGTCTGCATCAGCCAGGTTTATTCCTTTTCTTTGTTTATTTAATAAGATTTTTCAGATCAGTTTGTGTCAAAATATAGAAAGCTGTTGTAATTGGCAAACACCTAATACACGCTGTATTTAACAAACCAGCTTCATTTCACATTACATCTCAGACAATTTTGAATTTAAGTATTAAGCTGCAAATCTTGGTGGTTTGGGTTTTTTTTTTTTGGTTGGTTGGTTGTTTTTTTTACCCCACAAGGTATAAACAAAATAATTCTCTTCTATCCATCTTGCTTTCAAGGATGAAGAACAAGAAATTATTTACACAAGTTTACTTCTGTAATTCCTTCACACTACTAGATAGTTCT
>NW_010294110.1:1046-2631 GCF_000700745.2 Antrostomus carolinensis
TTCCCTATTCTATTATACTACAGCTGTTGTTTTCTTCAAACTACCTTGACCTTTCTGTGTATTTTCACTATGGTATGTGTGTATGCCCACTAACTTTCATCTCATTGTCTACCAACATTCATTTTTTAATTCTTATTTTTCAATATTTTTATTTGACAAAGTTTATTTGTCTCCAGCTGGAGTCTTAAAATTCTTGCCTCTTGTTCCCTGACCGATCAGGTTTCTCTCTAAGCAGAAGAAGAAACTTCGTATTCTGTTTAATATCTCATGAGATTTTGTGGTTTTGGGTGTACTATAGTGACAAACCTTCCATTATTAATGTCGTTTGTGAAAGCAGTTGCTTTCCTGACCATTTGTGCTATCTATATCCTCTACTGGAATGAGAAAAATCTTAACCAATGAATTATCAGTAATTCTGTAACTTTCTGTTATTGAACAGTTCAAGTCACTAAAGCAGCAGGTATTCTGGCACAGTTTATCAGCGTGCCCTTAATCATGTTCCTATGCTGCAGTTTGTGCTTCTCATAATGATGAGAGTAGTTTTAAACTAGTTTGGTTTTTTTTTTTGAAAAGGGAAAGATCCAAGGAAAGGCAGTATCTTGTTTTTTCAGTGCTGAGGGTGCACTCCTTTCCCACAGCAATACTTTCTTCAGGAAAATGAAAACAAAACACTTTTTTTGGAAGTGAAATTGAGATTTTTTCATGCAAGATTTAATAAAAATATCAAATATTGCTCACTTTATGATGAAGTAGTGTAAAACCGGCAGTAGAAAATGCTGAAATAGATCTCCCTTGTTTTGGGAGTGGCATTTTTCAGTGGCATGAGCCCACTAGAACCCCCTGTTCCTTTAGGCAGAGTTTTTTCTAACAATGTGCTGACCACTTAGACACAGAGTAAAGTAGACAAGTGAATGTCTGCTAATCAAAGAACACACAATCCACTGCCTCCGTAGAGACACTACTGTCACAGGGTCTGTAGGCTCACGTTAGTACTCTGGTTTTTAAAGTATTGCCTTCCTTATCTCTTCACCTTCTTACCTTACTTTCTAGGCCGAAGGAAAATATGAAATACTGACTGGAACATTCAAAAGTCCTGATGAAATGGTTGACGTGTATGTCAGACTGATTAATGAATTCCCATTTATTATTGCATTAATAGATCCCCTAAGAAAAGAGGTAAGATACTGCAGTGTGGTCCTTCAAAAATCTATAATACTGTTAAGTGGCCTATCACTGATTTTTTCACATTTTTACAAAACATATAAAATGTGATGCTTCTGTTTTCAGAGTCTTTAGGCACGAAAATATCACTATAAAAATATATTTAATTCATTTGCATATCTGTAATTGACAGTAATTCTAAAGTTTTCTATACTTTCAGCATAATTCCTGACAGAAAATAATCCTGGCATGAACAGAAAATGTACA
This sequence comes from Antrostomus carolinensis, assembly GCF_000700745.2. NCBI lineage: Eukaryota > Metazoa > Chordata > Aves > Caprimulgiformes > Caprimulgidae > Antrostomus > Antrostomus carolinensis. Next base: position 2,475 of record NW_010294110.1, read on the forward strand.
ATATTTTAAAGAATTAGGAGAAAATGCTTTTTTTTTATGATTCTGCTTGCTAAACCACTAGAATTTTTATTACATATTCCTTCTTATGTAAACAAATAATTCAAATTATTTAAAAAAATTATAAAATTCAAGTGAATTATATTATATTATATTATAT
>NW_010294111.1:0-225 GCF_000700745.2 Antrostomus carolinensis
ACCGGTTTACCGGAAAAACCGGAACCTTCCACCACAGCCGACGAAACCACCAGTCTCCTGAACGAGAGGAACTGCCTGAGCCGCCGGAGCAACCACAGCCCCCTGGAAAACTCCATCTGACCCCGGCCCCGCGCCGGGAGGGACCTCGCCTGCCCGTTTTACGGACCCTTTTTTTCCCCGGTAGGAAACATTCGGTGGATCCTCGGTGACACCACAGCCACGGGT
>NW_010294111.1:342-549 GCF_000700745.2 Antrostomus carolinensis
CGGGGGGGGAAGCCGTTCCACCCCCCCCCCCCGGCCGCCGGCGCTCGCTCAGCTCAGGGAGCTTCAGGCCTCGGACGCCGCTTTGGGGTGAGGGGGCTGCACCGTAACCCCCCCCGGGACGGGCATCCCGGCCCCGCTCCGGTGTTTTCGGGACGCGACGGTAAGACGGAGACGCCTGAGGTGCAGCGTGACGGCGGCGTCTCGTCC
>NW_010294112.1:0-339 GCF_000700745.2 Antrostomus carolinensis
AGCCAGCGCTGGCTCACCTGAGTGTGCCGGAGTGACGTGAGTCACCGCTCGCCACCGTGACTAAGGCTGAGCCACTCGGCCCTGTGGGGCTCAGGGGATGGGAATGGGGAGCCAGGACCCCCAGTAATGTCCCCACCCCTGCCTCACCGCGGTGGTGCCGGCGGGCGGGCGGAGGTGAAGCGGTTCGGTTGCACCCTCTTGCCGGGGTGTGCCCGGTGTGAGCCCTGCCGCTGGCCCCGCGCCCGTGGGAACGCTCCCACTCGCTGCCTGTGCCGTGCCAGCAGCACCCACCCTGCGTGGCTGCACCAGTTCTGCTCCCCGTGGGCCAGGAGCCTGGAG
>NW_010294112.1:364-730 GCF_000700745.2 Antrostomus carolinensis
CCCCCCGGGTGCAGCCCAGCATCTTCTGCAGCCCCAGGAGCCAGAAACCTCCTTCTTCCCTCCTGTCCCCATCTCTGCCCGAGCCCAGCATCAGCTCTGCCCTACTCCCATGACCTCGCGCCTGCCGGGGGAATGCAGAGACTTGCAATAAATTCCCCGTTTGCCAAAGCTGTGACAAAGCTGTGAAATCAGCCAAGAATCCAGTCCAGAAGGAAAAAAAAATTTAAAAAAAATAAAAAGAAAGAAAGAAAAGAGAAAAGCTGCTGCCCCAGGGCTGGTGGGGGATTTCCCCAAAGAAGGAGGGTTGGGAATTCCCTTCCTTCGAGGGACAGGACTTCCAAGAACCAGCCCCCCAAAGATTCAGGG
>NW_010294112.1:756-1874 GCF_000700745.2 Antrostomus carolinensis
GATTCAGGGCTCCCAGCGGATGCCGGGGCCGGCAGGATGGACGAGGGGGGCGTAGGAGCCGACACCGTGGTCCTGTCTGCAGGTCACACTGGGATGTGCACGCCGGCCAGGCCCCGTGGGAAGTGTCCCCGTGGGGTCTCGGGTGAGCCCCTCTCCTCCGTCCCGGTGCCCGCGCTGCCCGCTCTGCCCGCCCTGGTGCCCATGAGCTGCCGCGGGGGCTGATCCCAGCCCCGGGTTTGGTAAGCGGATTGCGGGAGCTGCGCGTGGCCTGCAGCGGGATTTGTGTAGGTATTTGCTCGTCGGATCGTCTCTCCCCGAGCTGCTCAGCCGTGCGGGGTTTGGAGAACGTTCCCTCTGGAGACGGCAGGAGCCTCTGATGCCGCACAGCAATTATGCCCGAGTCTGACTGTAATCTTGAACGATTTATTCCCAGGGCAACACAATAAACTAAACACACAAAAACTGAGCTGCTGGGAATCCTGGGATCTCCCAGCTCGTGTCTCTGGAGGCTCAGGATACCTTCAACCATACTGAAACCTGCACACGCTTCCTAAAGCACCAGCTCCCGGAGTCATGGGACTGCCGGAGGAGATGAGCTTCCTCCCAGGAAGGAGATGGAGCCATGTGAGGAGGGTGGTGACCGGGAACGGGGCTCCTCAGGGCTGCGGGAAGGTGGGGAGATGCCCTGCCCTTGGGGTACAGCTTGCTTTGCCAATGGACCCGAGCAGGAGCAGGCCACGCTCTCAGCCAGCGCCGGCACAGCTGCCCTGTGGCTGCCATGTCCCTTTGTCCTCTCCTGCAGATCCTGGCTGCAGGGCTGTGAGCTGGGGCTCTGCTCCTCGAGGAGGCGGCTCTGGGGTGACACGTTGTTCCCATCATGGTCCCTCCTGGTGCATGAATCCAAACCATGGCAGAGCCAAACCTGCCGGGGCCCGGCTGCCCCCTCTCCCCACTGCTCCGGGGGTCTCACCCCACACAGCACGCTGGGGACACGGCCCCTGGCAGGGTGGCTTCAGCTCCACAGCTCCCGGGGAGAACAATGGTGTGTCCCTGTCCCGGCCCCTCTCCCAGGGACAACAATGGCGGGAGCTGGAGCCGCCTGAGCTCATCTCCCCCCT
>NW_010294113.1:0-829 GCF_000700745.2 Antrostomus carolinensis
AGGGTTCCTCCCGGTCCCTTCGAGACTGTTTATGCCCCTGGTCTTTGAGACGTTGTTCCGCTGCGGTTCACGACTGGTTAAACGGCTGCTCCTAGTAACGATTAACGCCAGGCAGGGAGAAGCTCCGGTTTAAATTACTATCAGTCTTGCTTTGAACCACCGCTTTTTGTTTTTTAAATTCAGCTTGTTATTTAAGTTAAGCAGACTGAGCTTTTTTGGGTAGAGATGAAGAAAGCCCCTGAAAACACAGCATGCAGTTGAAACGAACCGATTTATAAACCCAGGGAAGTTCCAGTAGCCCAGTTGGTGGGTTTGCCCCGTGCCGCACACTGGAACTGGGCAGGGAGGTGCGCGGGCAGCTCTTCCTCGGAACACCCGTGCTTGCTCGTTGTCTCGCTGGGATCGCCCCGCAGAGACCTGCAGTCGCCATCGGAGCAGTGCGAAGGGCCGGGTGTTCTCACATCCTTCCAGGATGTGGCAACTTTAGGTAAACATTGCCCAATTCCGCTGGCGGTGGTGAAGGGGCAAAGGCGGGCGGAGGTGTGGGGCCAGGCCGGTGAGGTTCGGGGTCTGGCCCCCGACGGAGCGTTTGAAGCTCCCACCTGGAATATGCCCACGTTGCCCTTTTCCAAGGAAAACGGGCTGGAGTTCTCGTTTCCCACCCTGCTTCTCACAGCGACAGGAAATAGCAAAGAGGATAGTCTTCCTATTCGTGCTGGGGGAAACTGAAAGGAAAAGTAACGCGAGGCAGAGCTTTCCTGAGTGACACAAACCGGGCTTCCTTTAGAAAAATGGAAATACTGCTGGTTTATTTGTGTAAAAGATGAAA
>NW_010294114.1:0-298 GCF_000700745.2 Antrostomus carolinensis
CATGGGGGGGGGGCAGCCGCTGCCTTGCTCTGTTTGCGCCGCATCCCCCACTTCCAAACCCGGGGATGGCGGGAGCTGTGGAGCATCTCCCCGGAGCCGCTGACAGCAGCGCGCTCCAGGCGTCCTCCTCCTGCCCGCGCGCGCCCACGCGCAGCCACCGATAAAAGGCTCAGCCCCGTAAACAAGGGGGAGAGGAGGAGTGATGAAATGGAAATGGGGCAGCGGTCTGAGGCGGGGGAGTGCGAGTGTGAAGCCTGAACCAGCCGAGCTGAGCTGGTGGGGCTGGGGCTGCTGGTTC
>NW_010294114.1:890-1200 GCF_000700745.2 Antrostomus carolinensis
TGCAGCTGCGGGTGCAGGGCCTGGGTGTTGGGGTGTGGGGCGCAGCCGGGCAGCAGCATCCCTGGCACACGTGGGAGGTCAGAGACCCGCAGCCCGTGTGTGCAGGAAGCCTTCGCTGGTGCGGTGCCGAGTTTGACATTTTTCTCCCTCTTTTTGGAGCCCAGCACCCTGGCAGCTCTGCCCAGGGCTGGTAACGTCCTTGCAGCTACCATGATGTCCAGAGCCCAGGACCAGGCTGCTCCCCGGGATCCTCCCCAGTCCGGCCGCTGCTCACAGCCTCCCGTGACTGTGTGGCTTCACCAACACCGGC
>NW_010294114.1:1219-2574 GCF_000700745.2 Antrostomus carolinensis
TGGGACCAGTCACCCCTCACTGTGGTGCAGCCACACGGTTCCATGAGCTCTGACTCTGCTGTGGTGGGGTCCCTGTGCCTGAGGGACGAGCAGTGCCCCCCGTCACCCACCCACCCGGCGACTCAGCAGGAGTGGGGTGGCTTGGGTGGGTGGAAACTCTCTCTTTGCCTCAAATCCCATTTTAATGGGAAGATGGGGACAGGGGGAGCTGAGCGATCCGACTGCTTGCTTTTCAAAGAGATTTCTTTTCTTCTGGATGAAATTCAAATCCAACCCCAGATCTCTCTGTCTTTGCAAAGGAGAAGGCAGGAGATGCACAACACGCTCCCCATCCTCCCAGGTCTATCAGCCTCACAGCTGATGAGCAGAACCGCTCCTGCTCCTCCTGGGATTCCCTCCCTCCTCTTCAGGAAGAAATCGCGGTGTTGCTGACGGTGTCGTAGCCGCATGGTGCTGGGCTGGCTGTGAGCACCGCCCGGCTGTTCCCTGGGATGAGAGGTGGATATGCAGGGGAAGCAGTGGGATGCTGGAGCAGGTCACAGGGGAGTGGGATCTGCTCGAGGGCCAAGAGCTCTGGTGGTCCCTTACCCCTTCCCGGGGCTGCCTCGGGGGCCAGGTGAGCTCCTGGGACCACCGTGTTCCTCCTGCACCTGGATGTGCCACAGGGGTCTCATGGCCAGCGCAGACCCTGTGGGGCTCAGGGTCACGGGCTGGCACCAGCCCAGACTGGGGGCCTATGGGTCAGGGACAGGCAGTGACACTAATTGGAGCTCTGGGCACGGGGACACAGAGCGATGAGGGCTGCGGGGTTGTCCTCGCTGCCGTACGTGGCTGCATCGCTCCATCCGTTTTTCCCCTAAAACCGGGGCGCGTTGCCCGGTGGCGTGGGCTTCTCCTGGCTGAGCCCCTGCCCCATCATTTGTAATGCTGCGCCTGGAGGTTTCTGCTGCTCTTACAGGCAGGAACCTTGACGTGGGAAATATGAGTTATTTTTTTGAATGTAATACCATTAAAATGGTTTTTAATTGAGTTCATTTTTGCAAGTTCGATGATGATAAATTTTTAAGCACCTCGACTTGGAGAGACAGGTCTGCACTTGGCTCTTCAGGAACTGAAATGTTTCTGGACTGGCTGTGTCTCCATCCTCAGAAAAACCCTCTGAGATCTCTGCCCCACCCACTCAGGGAATGCTCAACACATGTGTGGGGGGTGTGTGTGTCCCCCCAAAGCTCCGGTCCCCCCGGCTCTGCTGCCCGGGCGGGTGCTGCTGAGGGATGCGGGGATGCTCTGGGTCAGGTCTCTGGAGACCCAAGCGTGGCTGTGGCTGCCGGCGGAGGGTTTGTGTTGGCTCCCAC
>NW_010294114.1:2964-3209 GCF_000700745.2 Antrostomus carolinensis
GGGGCTGTACCCTTCCCGGGGGCTGTTGTGCCCGCTGTGGGCTCGGGGCAGTCACCACACTGGGGGGCTGGAGTTCCCTTTTCCTATATTGGACGGAACCATCCGGGTTTGGTCCCTGGCTCAGCCTGGAGCCCCGTGTTCATCCCGAGGGAGTGGTGACCGTTTGTCCTGGCAATGGGAGCCAGCCTGGAGCTGGGATGGGCATGCGGTTGGTGTCTCCCCGGGCTGATGTGTGGATGTTTGGG
>NW_010294115.1:0-4188 GCF_000700745.2 Antrostomus carolinensis
GCCACTGCAGACCTGGCTGGAGCTGCTTCCCTCATGGGTGCTGGGGCCACGGGGGGCACTGGGGGCACTGGGGGTGCTGGGGGCACTGGTCTGACTGGGTGAGCAAACCCGGGCAGGGTTTTCTCTCAGGGTCTGGGTGTGGAAAATGAAAATCCCTCGTGTCTGGAAACGCAGCAGCACCCGGAGCCACGCTCAGCACTGCCGTGGGAAATGCCCCAACAGTAAATGCCCCAACAGTAAATGCCCCAACAGTAAATGCCCCGATGGTAAATGCCCCAACAGTAAATGCCCCAACAGTAAATGCCCCAATGGTAAATGCCCCGATGGTAAATACATTGATTTTAAATGCCCCGATGCTCAGTGCACAGACATTAAATACCCCCGGTGCTTGATGCCCCAGAGCTAAATGCCCCGATGTGAACTGCCCCGGGGGGAAATGCCCCCGTGTAAAACACACCAACACCAAATGTCCCGGGGCTGAATGTCCCGGTGCCAAATTCCCCAGAGCTCAATGCCCCAGAGCTAAATACCCCAGGGCTAAATGTCCCAATTAGAAGTTCCCCAGATGCTAAATACCCCAGAGCTAAATACCCCAGAGGAGTTAAATGCCCCAGTGCTAAATAAACAACCCAGCAATAAATACCCCAGTGCTAAATAAATACCCCAGTGCTAAATAGATACCCCAGTGCTAAATGCCCCAGGGCTAAATACCTCAGCATTAAATACCCCAGTGCTAAATGCCCCAGTGATAAATAGATACCCCAGTGCTAAATGCCCCAGGGCTAAATACCTCGGCATTAAATACCCCAGTGCTAAATAAATGCCCCAGTGGTAAATATATCCCAGCACTAAAAAATAACCCAGTGCTAAATACCTCCATGTTAAATAAATACCCCAGGGCTAAATAAATACCCCCGTGCTAAAATACCCCAGTGCTAAATAAATGCCCCAGCATTAAATACCCTCGTGCTAAATGCCCCCGTGCTAAATACCCCCGACTCTAAGAGCTCTTTTGCCCCAACACTCAATGCCCCGGTGCCCCGACACTAAATACCCCTGAGCTAATTGCCCCGGTGCACCCAAGGCAATGAACCCCCCCTGCCCCTGGCCACGCTCACCTCATCCCACTCCCCATTCCCACACTAATTAGTGTGAATTTAATTAACCCACAGGAGCCACCAGCAGATTTAAGGCACTAAAAGGTGTTGGGTTCCCGATGCCGATTCGGCATCCGATGGGATTTCCAGTAAAAAATTGGGGTTGAACCATTCCTGTAGGATATTCCGGACCTGGTGATCATTAAGGAGTTTAATTAAGGGTTTAATTAAGGGTTTAATTAGAGGGAGGTGAAGGTGTCCCCCCAAAGAACCCAGTGCTGATGGGTTTGGGATGGACGATGAGGCCGGAGCTGACACCAAGTGGATGGGAATTGTAATTTCTGCTCCGTGAGATGAAATCGGAGGATTTGGGGCAAAAATGAGGCGGGATTGGGAAAAATAATAATAATTTAAAAAAAAAATTTAAAAAGCACCTTGCAAGCAGGTAAAATTGGGTTAAAAAAGGGGCTTTTTTTAACCTTAAAAAAATGCAGTCTGGAGGATGCAGAAGGCAGCGGGGGGGGAACCGCCTCAGCCGGCGATTTCCTTTGGAAAAATACCCGAATCCGTCGCAAGAAAATTAAATAAACCCCCAAAGGCGACTCGAAATATTTATGTAACCTGGGCCCTTCCCTTGTCCTCACTTTCCTGCCCCAAAACGGGGGCGAGGCGCCAGGTCGGGGGGTCTCTAGGGGTGGAGGGGGGATGATTTAGGTCATCACGGTGGCCTTGGCATTGCTTTTTATTCCCCAAAAAAGCCCTTTTTTCACAAAAAATGATTTTTTTTTCTCAGTGGGGTATTTTTTACCAAAAAAGTCTTTTTTTTTTCACCTCCAAAAAGCCTTCCCCCGGTCAAAAAAGCCTTTTTTTCCACAAAAAAGCCCTTTATTTCCAAAAACCTTTTTTCCCAAAAAAGTTTTATTCCCCAAAAGTCTTTTTTTTTTCCCAAAAATCCTTTTTTTTTTTCCCAAAAAACCTTTTTTTTCTCCAAAAATTTTTTCCACCAAAATAAAGTCTTTTTTTTCCCTCTAAAAAGCTTTTTTTTTTTTCCCTGCAAAATGCTTTGGTGTTCTCCAGAAATCCTTTTTCTCCCCAAAATAAATTAACTTTTTTAAAAAAAAACCCCTTTACCCCAAAAAAACCAGCCTTTTTTTACAAAAAACTTTTTTCCCAAAAAAAAGCCTTTTCTTTTCCTTGTAAAGCCTATTTCCCACAAAAAAGTTAATTTTCTTCTCCATAATAGCCTTTTTTCCCAAAAAACCTATTTTTTTCCCAAATAAAAGCTTTTCTTTACCAAAACCCTTTTTTTTTTTTTTCACAAAAAGCCTTTTTTTCCTCCAAAAAGCCTATTTCCCCCATTCTTTTCCCCAAAAAATGCCTTTCTCCCAAAAACCTTTTTTCCCCAACACCCTTTTTATTCCCCAAAAATCCTTCCTCCCCCCAAAACCCCCTTTTTTAAAAAAATACATTTTTCACAAAAAAATCTTTTCCCTCAAAAAAGTCCCTTTTTTAACAAAAAATCAAATTTTTCCCCAAAAACCTTTTTTCCCCTCAAAAAAGCCTTTTTCTTTCCAAAAAAGACTTTTGATCCCACAAATAAAGCCTTTTTTCCAAAAAAAAGCACTTTTTCCCCAAAAAGTCTTTTCTCCCTCAAAGAAAGCTCTTTTTTTTCCATAAAAAGTGCTTTTTCACAAAAAATATTTTTGTGCCTTTTTTCCCAAAGTCTTTTTTTCAAAAAAAAAGCCATTTTTTCCCAAAACTCTCCTTTTTTTTCCACAAAAAAAGACCATTTTGCTTCCCTCTGGAAAGCTTTGGCCTGGCCGGAGGCCGCAGGCTGGCGGATAGAGTTTTATTCCCACAAATGAAGCCTTTTTTCCTATAAAAAGTGCTTTTTATAAAAAAATAATTTTTTTTGCACCTTTTTAACCAAAACCCCCGGGTTTTTTTTCAAAAAAACAACCTTTTTTTAAAAAAAATACCATTTTGCTTCCCTCTGGTGGGCTTTGGCCTGGCCGGGGGCTGCAGGCTGGTGGATTGAGTTTTATTCCACAAATAAAACCTTTTTTCCTAAAAAAAGTACTTTTTATTAAAAAAAAATATTTTTTGCACCTTTTTAACCAAAACCCCAGGTTTTTTTCAAAAAAATACAGTTTTTTTTTTTTTTTAAAAAGGGTATTTTGCTTCCCTGTGCGGGGCTTTGGCCTGGCCCAAGTCCACAGGTTGGTGGATAGAGTTTTATTCCCACAAATAAAACCTTTTTACCTTAAAAAAATGCTTTTTATTTTAAAAAAAAATAAAAATGCAGCTTTTTAACCAAAACCCCGGGGTTTTTTTCAAAAAAATACAGATTTTTTTTTTTAAAAAGTGTATTTTGCTTCCCTGTGCGGGGCTTTGGCCTGGCCCAAGTCCACAGGTTGGTGGATAGAGTTTTATTCCCACAAATAAAACCTTTTTACCTTAAAAAAAGTGCTTTTTATTTTAAAATATATTTTTTTTTGGACCTTTTTAACCAAAACCCCGGGGTTTTTTTCAAAAAAATACAGATTTTTTTTTTTAAAAAGTGTATTTTGCTTCCCTGTGCGGGGCTTTGGCCTGGCCCAAGTCCACAGGTTGGTGGATAGAGTTTTATTCCCACAAATAAAACCTTTTTACCTTAAAAAAAGTGCTTTTTATTTTAAAATATATTTTTTTTTGGACCTTTTTAACCAAAACCCCGGGGTTTTTTTCAAAAAAATACAGTTTTTTTTTTTTTTTAAAAAGGGTATTTTGCTTCCCTGTGCGGGGCTTTGGCCTGGCCCAAGTCCACAGGTTGGTGGATAGAGTTTTATTCCCACAAATAAAACCTTTTTACCTTAAAAAAAAGTGCTTTTTATTTTAAAATATTTTTTTGGGACCTTTTTAACCAAAACCCCAGGGTTTTTTTTAAAAAAAGGACCATTTTGCCGGTCCCCGGGGGGCTCTGGCCTGGCCGGGGCCGCAGCCCGGCGGATGTGAAGCGGCTCCGGCGTCCCCGTCAGGGCCGCGGCCGCGCTTTGTTCCCCCGGGAGCGGCGGGAACATCCACCGGCCCCGACACCGCCGGAGGGTGGGAT
>NW_010294116.1:0-3871 GCF_000700745.2 Antrostomus carolinensis
ATTATTTTTTTTATTATTATTATTATTATTAATTAATATTTTTCATTAGGGACAACATGAGCCATGGCACAACCATAGTGCTACAAAAAAAAAAAGTGCCCTCACAGGCACTCCTGTCCTGGAGTAACTAGTGGTGGGTACAAGAGCAGGCTCTGCACATCACCCAAGATAAGAAGGAAGCAGGGAGCCACCTAAAACCCTCCAGCCTCTTAAGTTTCCTCCACCACGTCCATGGATGTGATGACACAGCAGAGTCACCCAGAGAGAAACAGCAAAATCGGAGCAGAACACGTTCTCACAGCAACACAACCTCCTGGAAAGCAAGAAAGTCTCTGTAACCCACTTCTGCTCTCCCAGGAGAAACCCTGGGAGGATCCAGCATCCTGGGATCATTCCTTTGACTGCAGAGAGCCAGCAGCAGAGATCAGGACTATTCAGGGCAACCAGTTCCCCTTATTTAATCTCCTTTCCCAACCAAAATCTCTCTGGCAGAGGCTGGGAGGACTCTGCTAAGGCAGAGTCCACACTGCTAAGGCAGCCCCAACGTGCCCTGTCTTTTAAGTTCATGATTTCTTTGTCATTCCTGGAAAATTCAAACAGATTAAAAAATGTTTTACAGCTCAAATCAGCACTCAGACTCCTCACCAGCCCCGCTTGCACCTGAGATGTGATCAGCAGCTTGTATCAGGGCTGAGTTTTGCAGACCTGGAGATGGACACCTTCAAAAGCCAGGGACTGTTTCCTCCCGGGTAGCTGCGACTGGATTCTCACGAGAAGCTGGGTCCTGCTACACTGATGAGTTCAGGCGTTTCTAAAGGACAAGTTGTTTTAATCCACTTATTTGCAGAAGCGAGGCGTCACGTTCAGTCAACGCAGCAGCAAGGGAGGGAAGAGGCACCCCAGGGGCTGAGGTCTCTTCAACCATGAATTAGTGGAAAGAAAAAATAAAATAAAATAAAATAAAATAATAAGCAGCATGAGGCTTTTCTTCTATTCTAGGTCAAAAAGAAGAGCGGAGCAGCAGGTTTCCTTGTGCCACCTCCCTGGAGAGGGGATAGCACACTCTTCTGGGTTCTGTTCCTGCAGCTATCCAGGTTCCAAATGGGACCCCACATTTCCTGACCAGGAGAAAAGAGTCCTCCCTGAAGCCACCCACAGCCTCCTGCCACATTTGTCCACCTTGGGGACCAAGGGTGGAAGCCACCCCAAGCACACTCACAGCAGGTCCCCAGTGTCTCTCCCCTGCGCTGGCCCCAGGGCTGGCAGCAGTCCCGCCGTGGCCGGGGGAACCGGCAAGCGTGGCCGTGCCAGGGAACCGGCAAGCGTGGCCGTTCCAGGGCCTTTGGTTTGTTTAAAGGACTTGGCTGTCGCTGTCCTCAGAGCCCCTCTGCCCTGATTCCAGGGACAGGATTCCCAATTCCCACAGGACAGCGTCTAGACACAGAGCAGGGAACCTGCCCCAGCCCCCAGCACACGTGGGGACACAGCTCCTGCTCCACAACCAGACAGGATAGGTGTATTTTTGGGGTGGAAATGAGCAAGGTGGACATGGATGTATTTAAGGTTTCCCTCCTGTGAGGTCACACAGCTCTGGAGGGGTATTTCTGGATAACAGCATCCCAGGAGGATTCAAAGACAGGAAAAATCAGGTACTCGGAGCAAAGGGGTGGGGTATGGGGATCAGTAAAGCTCCCACCTCGACCACTCACTGTCCTCACCCCCAAACCACTAGCAAGGGGAGGTGTTTGAGGTGGATTTGACTACTTGATTCATAAACCACCTCATTTTACCACCTCCAACCTCCGGCCAAGCAAGCCAGCAGCACACACCTAGATGACAAGCAGCTGCATGAATTCACACAAGGCTGTGGCCAAGCTCAGGGGACAACCAGATTTCTATTCCAATCATCCCAGCCAGAGCACGAGGCCGGGTATAGGCAGGGGGGGTTGCATTAGCAATGCCCGTGGCTTCATCCCCACCATTCCACGGGATGCTGGAGATGCAGATGGACAACCAGGTGCTCAGTGGGCATCTTCTGCTCCTCCACACCCACTGGCAAAGTCACCAAGGAGCCCTGGGGAGAGTAGAAGTGACACAGCCCCAGCTAGAGAAGTTATATAGAGGAACAGGACCTGTTCCTGCTCCAGGTGTGACCTTTGCAACAGGAGAACGTTCTCCTGATGGTTCTTCTCAATCCAGACCTTGAAAAGAAACCTCAAAGTGTTTAATTCAGATAACACAGCTGAGGAGAGCTGCTCGAGGGTGCTGCTCTGCTTTGTGGATCGAAGCACGGTCAGTGCTGAACTCAGTGACACCTGGATCTGCACCTCTAGCTCCCAGAGGGTTCACAGGGCAGGTTTTTCTCCCCAAAAACCTGCCTGGCACTCTCCTCACCAACTCCCTGAGCAGGAACCGCAGCCAGATCTCTGCCTGGAAACCTTTACACCGTTCCCAACAAGGAAATAAAAAGGTACTGAGGTCCTGGCAAAGTAAACCAGCCAAGCCCTGATACCATCCTTCAATGGAAAAGAAGGGTTGGTTGGGTAAAGCACTGGGAGGGGGGGGGTGGAACCCACAACACACAAGTTTCTGTGAGTACAGGAGGAGAATAAAGGACTTTCACACAAATTCCAAAGCTTGGCAGAGAAGAGGAAACATCAGGAAAGAAATGGATCCATTCCAAAAGTGAATAGGTTGGAAACCACCAAAAAAATTTCAGTCATGGTGGGAATCGCTGTAAATGCTAAAGGCAAAATAAACAGAAGGTGGGATTAAATCAAATAAATGTCATTTTTGAGTGCCCAGTCGTTAAATAGTAACTGGGAATAACGACTGCCTTATAAACACCCAGAGGTCAAAGGTGCACTGACTCCAGCAAGAGCAGAGGGAAAGCTCCCCACCAGCAGATAAGGCATCCAGCCCTTGGACTCCAGGAATCAAGGCAAAGGCTCCTGGCTTTCATGCAAAGTGATATCTCCTTCAGAGCAGGAACTGCAAAAATCCCATCTCTGGGATCCTTAGAGCAGTCAACTCCCACCACGTCTCACAAATTAACCCCACACACCCAGCACGGTCATCCAGACAGGCAAACATCAGTCTAAAGACATCCCAGACTTCTCACCTATGGAGAAGGTGACACACCAAGTGTTTGGGCAGTGGGATAATTGGGATTAATTGGAATTCCCTTGCTGGGAGCATTGCATGGACAGGACAGTGGGTTAAATCATTTGCAGCAGCTTGTGGGGCAAATCCAGGACTAACGGCCTCAAACCCATCCAGCTGCTTCAGAGCTGGAATCTCATGGAAATGTGTTTGTGTGTCACAGCTGACAGGGAATAATCTTCAATTAGCACTGATTTTTAAACTAATTAGGAAATTCCTCTATAACCACAGCTGTAGAAGACCAAGGGAACACTTGGAAGTGCTGTCAGAGGGCTTGTTCATGGGTCTAAAGTGAGGAGTAGCCACAAAAACAACCCAATTGAAAACCACAAACCTCTCTTCCATAATTCCAAAGCAGCACCTCTGTGTTTTGGGGGGGGGGAATCAGTCTGTCAGGTGCCCCACTTGCCTTCTCTTCCCCCCTAGAACTGGCTGGCAGCATCACAGCATTTCAAGACCTTTTTTTTGGTCTTTCAAGAGACCAACAAAGCCAACATCAACCAGGTGAAGCTCCAGCTGCTCTCAGCTACATTTCGAAGACTCTCCATCCCTATGCCATGGCTCTGAGGGAAAATGTCCAGCAGGATCAGCATCAAAACAGGAGCAGCTGGTTTAAGGCCACAGAGATGATGAGGGGCCTGGAGCATCTGCCTTACGAGGAGAGGCTGAGGGAGCTGGGACTGTTTAGCCTGGAGAAGAACAGCCTGAG
>NW_010294116.1:4148-4970 GCF_000700745.2 Antrostomus carolinensis
GGGTTGGACTGGATGATCTCCTGAGGTCCCTTCCAACCCCACCAGTCTGTGATTCTGTTTGAAATACATCCCAGAGAGTCAGGGAATACAGATGTGAAACTGGAAAATTGGAAATACATCCTCCCCATGCCCCAGCTGGTCCCCAAAAGCCCCTCACAATGATACTTCCACAAGTGCATCACCTAGAGCTGCTCATTTCTCATTTACCAGCAAACTCTGGAAAAGACTTTTGATTTTGATGCATCTGGTTATAGGAAAAGCAGGAGAAACTCCAGGCTTCAGCTTAGGCTGGTCACTGCTCAGGATTCAGAGGAATCACTATCAGGATGGACAAACATCATCCTCCCAGTGACTGACTCCTCATGTCGGAGTAAAGCTGACAGGGTTAATTAATTCAATTAAGTCCCCTTCTTTGGAACGGGGCAGGAGGGATGAGTGACATCCTTGTGGGGATGGCAAACTCGGAGAATATTTGGAGAAGGGGTTGGTTAATGTGGGGAGACACAGGTTGTACTGCCTGCAAAAGGCTGATGGTTCCAAGGTCAACAGGGATCAGCCAGATGTTCTCACTCCAAAACATGCCCAGGTTGGATGCAAACCTCACCCCACGGTGCAAGAATGTGCGATATTCGGGGGCTCCCTGCAAGGAGGTGAAAGGAGGAGAGACAGAAAACAGCAGACACAGGTTGAACCTCACCCCAGGCCATCTGGAAGGAAGAAATCAAAACATAAATTTCAGCAAGGCAAAGCCCTGAGGAAATCTCCTTTCCAGGCTGCCTACCTTCTCTCTCCCCACAAAAAGCTGGAAGGAATTATTCCCTA
>NW_010294116.1:5008-10770 GCF_000700745.2 Antrostomus carolinensis
ACCCCCACCCAAATCATAGCTCCTGAATTAAGGCAGCTCCTTTGCCAGGCACGTACAGGTCCTGTCAGTGAACTCCAGGTCTGCAGGAGGCAGCCAAAGGGAAGCTGTACCCACCTCCGAGGGCTGCGGAAACCTCACCCGAATTACAATGCAGCCTGTTTGACACGCTGGAACATCATGTCCTCGGCCACCTAAGTTCTTTGGCTGTCACCAACCTGAAGTAAACAGATTCTGCAGCAGCAATAAGCTTGTTACCAAGGCCACCGTATTGATCCTAAAAGTGTAATTAAAATTCACAGTTCAAGCAGCCCCATGAGGACAGGACAACCAGGGCAACTTCCTAAAGGCATGAATAGCCCCAGCTTCCGCATCCCGATTTCTCGGAGGCAGGGAGCCCACGGGGTGAAATTGGCTGTTCAATAAAAGAAACCACTCAAAGTGGCAGCTTCTTTTCTTTGGACCAACAACCAAGAAGCTCCAGAGCACCTGTTCCTCATGCTGTGCCCTGCTGAGGGTCAATCACACCAGGGAAGTGAGCTGAGATGATGTTTAACCCAAGGTTAGAACAGAACAGTGCAGATCATGTCCAGGTGCTGCTCAAGGTGGCCAAGTCCCCAGAGCTCTGATAAGGAGCTCCAGCATATTCTGCTGAGATGATAACAGGATACTCCTCCTTGGTGGGACACCTCAACCTTCCTACAGCAGCCCCCAGCCCCACATTGGTCCAACCCCTGATCCCATGGAGAAAGAGAGGGGTTATGCACTATGGAAGTGTTACCACAAGGTCCTCTGCACCCGCAGCTCCTGCACGGGGTCAGCAGCAGGCCCTGCGACAGTCACCTCAAACGTCACCACCATCTGCTGAGTGAAGGTGAGTCAGAGTCCCCAGATAAGCAGCCCTGATCAAAGGGCTCAGCAGGACACGCAACAATCCCTCAGCAAATGCAAACGTCGCCCGGTAGGAAACTCCTGATGATAAAAAGACACAGCCAGGCATGAGCAAATCTCTTCAACTCAGTGCTGAGGCCAACACCTCCCCTTGCTCAAACATCTGGGACGAGGCACTCACCGACTCCTCAGAGGAGTAACGTGGACAGGATCCTCACCTGCAAAGCTCTGCATCAAGTCAGTTGAGTATCCAAAAGGATCAACTCCAACCTGGCTTTGAAGAGCTGGTTTTGAGAGCAAAAAACCCAACCTCAACCTCTAGCAGGGACCAGAGGAACGTGGTCCAACGTTTACATGGGTTGGAGAGCATGGTGAAAACTATCTAGGTCCCAAAGAAAGTATTGTGATAGGCTGGTCCTCAGCAGAAGATAATTTTGCATTTTGGGAATGGGCTAAAGAAAACACAACGCTTCTGCCACCGGCAGACTTCCCACGCTCCAGACCTGGCTGCTCACGTGGGAAGGAGGCTCCCACCCAGCACAGCAGGGCTCACAGGAGAACCAGCGCTGCTCAGATGGGTGAGCAGCCATCAAAAAATGGCAAGAGATGCTTCTGAAAACTGAGGAGAACAAATATCCAACTCCTTTCCCACCTCCAAAGGCCAGAGATGAGAGTGGAAACCCATCCTACCTCATGGGATTACAGGAGGACAGAGAAGCCGAAGCCACACAGTCTGGCACATCATTTTGAAGACAGCTCGTGTCTGTCAGACCCTGAAAATCTCCCTTCTTCCTGCTCTCCAGTTCAATAACTTCATTAAGCATCTTCTGGCCTTGCAGCAGTGCTGGGTCACAAGGACAAGCCTTCCTTTTGGACAGCAATAAGACCCTCCAAAAAGCCAATGTAATGAGAAGGACCCAAGAGTGAGTTATAACAGAAATAATGATGGTTCTGTCATTTCACACAGTCCCACCAGTGACCTGTCTGCTCCCAATAAATCATCTCCATTCAAAACACCCTCGTGGTTTGCTCTCACCACAGGTCAAGGCATGACCAGCTCAGCCCTGTGACCATCTAACCACAGCAATGTGTCCACTTATTAAAGAGTTTTCCTGCACCCCAAGGAAGGTCAGACCCATCCCAGGTGGTCCATTCAATGAAGGATGAGTCGTTCAATTCATCCCAGCTCAGACATCTCGTTATGAGAAGGAAAAACTGCAGAGGAAAGAGAGAGAGAGCAAAGAAGAACAGAGGATTTGGGCAAGGAAGCAAAGACAGTCGAGTGTACGGCATCTGGCTAAAAAAACCAGGAGAGGAGGTGGTGGCCACTGCCCTGGACAAGCACACAAAGGCAGAGGAGGATTTATGAGCAGCCAGTCTGAAGAATGACATAAAAGAAAGAAGAAAAACGAGTGACTCCAGGAGCTCTGTCAGTACAAACAAGGACAGTTTCATCCTCCTGACAGACCCAAGGGGAAGGTGGTTTATTAGCACCCGGCCTGGGAGAACTGCAAAGACCTGAAATGACTCGAAACTTGAGAAAAATGGGGCAGAAAACCCAGGTCTGGGAAGGGGCTGCGTGTGGGGCAGGGAAGCAGCAGACTGCAGCAAGGTCAGACACTGCTCTGGCAGCAGGAGAGCAGCTCCCCAGGCAAAAAGCAGCAGCAGAAATGATGTTCTGGAGAAGGATTCCAGCCCCCCCCAGGGAACAGCAGCTCCCCAGGGGCTCTGTCCCCATCTCCCCAGCTTTCCCCTGGCTCCCATCTCCTGCCACCCCCACAGAGCAGCCAGCACACAGCTCCAGCTCGTTACCACTGCAAAGCTGCAGCGCTGCTGTGCATTAGCATTCCCCACCTCACAGCCTCAGCGGGATCCCTCCGGCACCGGCGTCCGCAGGGGCACAGCACCAACCCAAACACATCGACCCAGGGCTCACCGGCTCCTTGGGGCACGGAGGTACCGTGTCATTCACCTCCCCAAAAGCAAATGGGAAGGATTTTAGCCCATCTCACACTCCAGGTGTGCTGCATGAGTAAGCAGATCTGTCTGCAGAGTGTCTGTCTGTCTGTCAGCACTTAGGTGTGAAGGAGCCCACTGGATGGCAATTCCCACACAACAAGAATCAGGTGAAGTGACAGACAGGGACTGTCTGCCAAGCCCCCCTGCCTTGTCACCCATCTCTAAGCACAGTGATGTGTCCTGTCTGCTCGAGGGCACCCACAGCTCAGCTCAGCCGGGATTTTCAGGCTCTGCTGACCGGCTGACATGGATTCAGAAAGTAACGGGCTGTCAAGGGCACCTACAATGTCCAGGGAGGCAGAAAAGCAGATGCCCAGACGCCGTGGTGATGACACACAGGGAACTGGAACAGCACAACCTGCACCTTTGAGCTCTCCCTTCATCCCCACACCCATATGCACCTAAACTGGGCAAGACACAAGCTCCAGTGTATCCAAACCTCCCCCCACCCACCTCCCCCAGCAACATCAACACACATGCTGGAGAAAGCAGAAAGCTCAGCATCGCTCACCTCTCTGCCTCTAAACCACTCCCTGCTAAAGAACCACCTCGCACTGACCCAAGCTGGGGTGATTTTGCTGACAGCCCAATTTCCCCATAAACTGCAGTGGAAAAAAAAAAAGAGCTTCAGCAGAACCAGGCGACCCCAGAGCTCGGGGGAAAACCAGCCCATTGCTGCAGCCAGGCTCCAGCTCCCCTCACCTCCACTGCGTCAGCTCCTACTTCAATTCGGAGTTGATCATGTTTAATCTCTTAATCTCTTACCTCCTGCTGTTTCACTTTTTCACCTGAAACAAGTCACTGACAAGAGAGGAAACAAAGACGTCAGCGATCCCTCAGGCTGGGCTGAGCAGCTCGAGCTCGCTCCGGGTGCTCCCGATGCAGCCTGCCAACAACTTCTTCTCAGCACCCCACCCGTGGGACCAATGTGCCTCCAGCTACATCTGAGATGCTTCCAGAGCATGGGACACTGGTGGGCTCACGTTGGCTCTTCCACTGCACACTGGCACTTTCCCTGCTCATGGCAGGGGGGTTGGAACTGGATGATCTTTAAGGTCCCTTCCAATCCAAACCATTCTATGATTCCCCAAGTGAAAAGCCTCCTCTTTGGAAAGCTATTCAGGGGCAGGTCACACAGAGGAGATGGAGCCTGCACTAAGCTTGGCCACATTCCCACCTTCCCCATCTCCAAACGCTTTACACTGCATTGGCAAAGTTCAAAAACCCTTAAAAATCTGGAGAAGGAGCTGCTTGAGCTGCGTGCCACCATCTCCCCCACCTCAGCGTTGGTAAATCATCTCTCTCAATCATCTTCGCTGGCCTCTGAGCACACTGAGAGGTCCAGGGGCAGGGAGCACAAAAGTCACTTCACCTTCCACTGAAACAGTTTTAATGGTTTAATTGCGATCCCGCTTCGAAGGCACCGGAGCTGGGGCCACTCAACATCTTATCTCAGGAGGGTAATTCTCCCTTCCTCGTCCTTTCATCCTTCTGCCAACGCCTCTGCCATTACCAGAGCCTTATTGGCAGTAACTAGCCAGGCAAGGAAAACAGTGGCCCAAAGCATTTTGTTCCTTGACCTCAGCCACATCACAACGTTCCCCAAGATCTCGCTGGTGGTTGCTGATGTTATCAACCTCAAATATCATCTGTCGCTCTGGGGCACCTTTCAGATCATCACCCAGCCAGGAGAGGCTGCAGCAGCCCTCGAGTCTGACTGTGGCTCCTCAAGCCAACAGCAAATTCAAGGGGATACAACATCCCACATCCCCTGAGACACGAGGAAACTTTGCTCTCTGAGGATGCTGGATGGATTCCCCGCTACACACACATCACATTTGTTTTTATGACATGTTTTGGCCCCATAGGATACTCCAGGAGTAGTAGTTCAGCCTCCTCTCTTCAGACCAGCTGGCCACAGCCTCGCACTGTTAACTGCTCCACTTTGAGGAAGATGAGAGTAATGAAAAGGTAAAAAACAAGCGCTGAGTTTGAGCTGTGCTGAGCCACCACTGGAAGAGGCAGATCCCAGCTCCACATTCCTCTGCTCCTTCCTCCAGGCGATGTCCACAGCCCGGATAAATAGGGCTGGGGGTGCAGGAAGAGCCTCCAGACCCCTTGTCCCCGAGAACAGCCGTGAGCCTGGGTGAGGAGATGCCTCAAACGCAGCCGCCTGCCAGCAGCCCCTCCACAAGGGTTGGACAATCCCCTCATCCCACCACTGAGCAGAGCAGGGAAGAGCCATGATCCTCCTGAAAGAGGAGGACATCTGCATTCACCGTGCCTGCTTTGCCTTTGCTTCCAGCGCGGAGGCAGGAGGCTGCAGCCCCGAGGGGAACACGATGTTCAGCACAGTGGGGACCTCCGGTCGCAGCTGCGGGGATCCGTGCAGCGCTCAGAGCACAAATCCGCCTCGCTGGCAGGACAAGGACTTCAGGAGCAGGTTCGGCAGGCCCTTGCAAAGCCAAAAGCACAGGTCTCCATGATCTCACGGAGACTGGAACTGGATGATCTTTAAGGTCCCTTTCAACTCAAACCATTCTATGATTTTATCCCCCTCCCTGGAAGTGTTCTCGGCCAGGTTGGATGAGGCTTTGAGCAACCTGGTCTAGTGGAAGGTGTCCCTGCTGCTGGCAGGGGGGTTGGGACTGGATGAGCTTTGAGGTCCCTTCCAACCCAAACCAGTCTGGGATTCTGGGATTCACCCAGTTAGAAGCCAGTTACCCCAGTTAGAGGACATCCTGCACCCTGCCATGGTGGCACAGCCAGTGCCCACCCGCAGTGCCATCCCCACAGCCCATCAGGGTTACACAAGGACAGCGGGGAGCGGCACCCACAGATCTCAGGAGCTCCTG
>NW_010294117.1:0-480 GCF_000700745.2 Antrostomus carolinensis
CCTCCAGCAGCACCCACAGCCCCTTAGGGACCCCCAACTCATACACCCCACAGCAGCGAGCTCAGAAGGGAACCACCCAGGGCATTTTGCCTCCCAGCTCAGGTGGGACGTGAAGTCCTGTGTGTCCCCCATTGATGTCCCCCCAAGGCTCAGCACTCCTCTCCTACCAGATCTCACCTCTGCGGGGAGCTGGACGGGCTCTGCCCCCAGCCCCTGAGGTGGGGGCTGCTGTGGGGCTGAGCTCTGTGGCACAGGGTCCGGTGGCAGCAGGGGTGCCCGGAGAGCACGGGGTGCCCGGTGCAGTGCCACCCTCCCACAGCACTGCCTCCTCCGCAGCACCTGCAGACAGTGAGAGGGGCTGCAGCCTCCCATCCTGGGGGGAACAACTGCTCCATCCCCGACACCCCCTCTGCTCCCCTCGTACCGCAGCCAGGCAGCCCCGGCAGCTCCTCGACCTCCGCCCTGGGCAGCCTCGACTCC
>NW_010294118.1:0-1130 GCF_000700745.2 Antrostomus carolinensis
CTCCCACCCTGAAATTAAACTGTTCACTAACAAGATACTTCCAACAGAATGTAAATAAACACCAGGGCTTTGAGCAGTGTTTCTGAAGTCAGTTTATAAAGGTGAGCTCATTTCCGCAATCCCCAAATGAGAGAGCGAGCGAGTAAAGCTTCGCTCACCATCCAACGGGCTAAAAATACAACATTTCAAGTAGTAAATCCAAAGTTTCTAAAGACAATCCGTATTTCGATAAATAAACACAAGGGGAACAGTATCCAGCACTCAATGTACTGTGTATGAAAAGTGATGTCCAGCTGCAAACTTTTAGCAAGACAGGTGCACAGCCCAAAAATGTGATCGAAGGAACCCTGAAAACGGCAGCAATCCGGGAGTCCCAGACGTTCATCTCTTCTGTGTTTCCCCTCGAATTACTCTGCTGGTCTGAGGCATTTGATTGTTATTTAGTTCTACATCTGTAGGTAATAAAAAAAACAAAACAAACAAACAAACAAACAACAAACCCCAAGTTCATTCCCAAATGGAAACAATTCAAAAGAAGGTTCTGCAGATAAGTCCTGGTGGAATCTTGCTTCTCTGCACTTTCTTTTCAATGAGAGGCAACTGCAGATCTATGATTCCCACTGGCATCGTGTCCACAGCCAGAGGAAGTTCAGTCCAGGTCACGCTGGCTGTGGCTGGCTCTCAGTTTTCCACTTCACGTGTATCTTCACCATCAGATTTCTTATGTTTCCTCATATATTTGTATTTTTCCACATATGCCTTCACCAGATTAGCCACCTTCACAGGGTTGATCTCTCCGCTTTTGCTGTGGCAGATCTACAAGGGATTAGAAAAAAACACTGGGTCAATTAACAGCATTTCAGCAGTTCAGGCAGGCAACAGACACATGCTGGAGAAACCCTGAGCTTCTCAGGGGAACCGATTCCAGCACAGGCCCCCGAGTCTCAGAGCAGGACACACAAAGCAGAAAGCTCAACAAGGGCAATATTTTAACTCGAGTGTTGCAGAAATGGCCCCGGGTTTATCTACTGAGCACCAACTGAATGCAGAAGCAGCTCTGAAAGCAGAATTATTCACTTTTACTCAGGCTTTTCTGTCCAGACAGTTTTACACAATACATGGTAACGAAG
>NW_010294119.1:0-690 GCF_000700745.2 Antrostomus carolinensis
CCTCTGGACTTGTTCTAACAGGTCCGTGTTTCTCTTGTGTTGAGGGCTCCAGAAGTGGATGCAGTAATCCAGGTGGGACCTTATGAGAGCAGCCTTACGAGAGCATCCACTACACCTCTGGGCAACCTGTTCCAGCATCTTGCCACCCTCCTCATAAAGAATTTCCTCCTTATATCCAACCTAATCCTACCCTCTTTTATTCAAGGACATTGCCCCTTGTCCTGCCACTACAGGTCTTGGTAAAAAATCTCAAGCCATCATTCTTGGCCTATGACCACAGCATTTTCATCTGCAAACACCTTGGAGAGTGCTCAGAGATGTCGCAAGAAGGGGTTTAGAGACCTGAAGCACATAGAGGCTGAGGGCCCTAAGCTCAGTGGTGTGGAGACGGAGGACAGTATAGGAGTAGCCTGAGAGAGTGTGAAGGGTGGTTTCAGAGATGGTGGAGCTTTTCTTTGTAGTGGGAAACAGCCTGAGAAAGAAATAATGCCAAAAACCACAGATGGGGATGTCCAGAGTGGACACGAGGAGAAAGATCTATCACTCCAAGGGTGATATGCGAACACATAAAATATAGTTAGATTTATTCATTTTTTTTCTGTATGAAGAATTAGATTTTAGAAAATAAGCTTAGCTTCATTTTGTCTCTGTGTTTGGTGGGAAACTTTAAGTTTAGATCATTTTGTCTGT
>NW_010294119.1:1021-1357 GCF_000700745.2 Antrostomus carolinensis
GGCCTTTATGGAGCGATCCACCCTGTCGCCCGCCGGCGAATAAAACATACCTGCTTTATAACTCCCTACGAGTTGTAAGGTTTGATTCCACAAATTAGCTGTCTCCAGCCAGGGCCTCCTCTCCTTGGGTGGTCACCCCCTCGCCTTGCTTATCACGTCAAAGTCACCACTTGCCAAGGGGGATTAGCCCATGGACTCCACACACGATTCAATGTGAATTCTACTGGAGACCTTTATTATTGGTTACATGATCACTTATAGACTCTTAAGCTGCTAACACACACACACACACACACACACACACACCCACCCACAGACAAATGTTATAAGTTCGTT
>NW_010294119.1:1431-1886 GCF_000700745.2 Antrostomus carolinensis
CGAGCAATTCTTAGCTTGTTTTTCTTGCATACTTTCTCACAAATCACGTTCTCTTGTGTTTTCTCACTCAAAATCAGGGCTTAATTGCCCAAGGCCAAAGCCACTTGCAGCTTCAGCTCTTAAAGCGCCAGCACTTCAGGTTTCTTCTCCACAAAGTAACAGCCAAACTGGAGGCTGGACAAAAGCCTGGGAAAATCTGAGCCCAAATGACCAACAGGATATTCCCTTCATATATGTCATTATGCTCTGAAAAATCATCAAAGAAAGAAAGAGGGAGGGAGGAACATTCATGGTCATCACGTTTGTCTTCCCAAGTAACTGATACATATGGGGAAGCCCTGCTTTCCTGGCAATGGGTAAACCATTCTCTATCAACCTCCTCCCCACCCCCCCCATCACAGGAGAAACCTGGAGCAGCTAGAACAAGTCCAGAAGAGGCCACCAGGATGACAGGA
>NW_010294119.1:2042-2806 GCF_000700745.2 Antrostomus carolinensis
ACAAGGGGAAACGGGTTTAAACTGAAAGAGGGGAGGTTTAGATGAGATATTAGGAAGAAGTTCTTCACTGTGAGGGTGGTAAGACACTGGCACGGGTTTCCCAAGGAAGTTGTGGCTGCCCCCTCCCTGGAAGTGTTTAAGGCCAGGTTGGATGAGGCTTTGAGCAACGTGATGTTGTGGAAGGTGTCCCTGCTGATGGCAGGGGGGGTTGGGACTAGATGATCTTTAAGGTCCCTTCCAACCCAAACCATTCTATGATTCTATTCTATTTTATGAATTAGTGAATGAATTCCTCATCTTCATCTTGCTTTGTCCAAAACTAACAAACAGCTTTTGCTTCCCCTAGTAAATTGTTTTTGTTTTGACCCAGGAGTTTTCTCACTTTTGTACTTCTGATTCTCTTCTCTGTCCCACTGGGGGTGCAAGGTAGGGAGTGAGCAAGTGAGAGAGCTTAGCTGAACCCACCCAGGGTTCAAACCAAACAGAACTCCTACCACAGTCTCATCCTTTCTGACCACTCCTCCGAGCCCTACACACAAGCTCCCACACAGCCTGTTGCCTGTCCCATAGAGGAGTTCCGTGTGTGAGCTGCCCTGACATCAAACAGGAGATTCCCCACTCCTCGTCTTTGCTGTTGGTGTCTCCTAAAGATATTGTGTCTCCATCCATCACAACAGCTGTGGGAGCTGTCCTTCCCACCTCAGCTCTTATTCCACTCATAGTCACAGCTCTCTGCTGGCACACGGGGCTCCTCCTGTCTGTGC
>NW_010294120.1:0-294 GCF_000700745.2 Antrostomus carolinensis
AAACCAGTCTGGGATTCTGTGATTCTATAACTGCCGAAATCCCACTGACTGGTGGCCATCAAGTCCTGGAAACAACATCCAGTGTTTCCTTGGTGTTTGTCAGCCAAGACCTTGATTTCCTACCTGGTGTTTTCCTCTCCTGTGTTCCGAGATGGCTTTTCCTTTTAGCAGGGCCTGTAGTGATGGGACAGCAGCGACCTGGAGAGAAGGAGGCTGAGGGGAGACCTTCTGGCTCTGTGCAAGTCCCTTGGAGGAGGGTGGAGAGAGGTGGGGGTGGGTCTGTTCAACCAAGGA
>NW_010294120.1:415-1823 GCF_000700745.2 Antrostomus carolinensis
GCAGCTCTGCTGTGAGGACAGGCTGAGAGAGTTGGGGTTGTTCAGCCTGGAAAAGAGAAGGCTCTGGGGAGATCTTATAGCAGCTTCTCAATACTTAAACGGGGCCTGTAAGAAAGATGGGGACAAACTTTTTAACAGGGCCTGTTGTGACAGGACAAGGGGAAATTATTTTAAACTAAAAGAGGGGAGATTTAGAGTAGATAGAAGAAATTCTTCACAATGAGGGTGGTGAAACCCTGGCCGAGGTTGCCCAGAGAGGTGGGAGAAGCCCCATCCCTGGAGACATTCCAGGTCAGGTTGGACGGGGCTCTGAGCAGCCTGATCTGGTTGAAGATGTCCCTGTCACTGCAGGGGGGTTGGACTGGATGACTTTAGAGTTCCCTCCCAACCCAGACCAGTCTGTGGCTCCGTGGCTCTGCGATGTGTTCTCCTTGCATCTCCTTTGTCCTGTCCCCGGAGGTGGTGGGTCCTGCCTGCTGCCGCCTCCATCGCTGGGCCCTGCTCCCGCCGCTGCCTCCCTCACTGGCTTGGTTTCATGCTTTTCATGATGCTCCTCATCGCTTGGGTGCCTGCAGACGGGGCTTTAGAACTTCCTTCTGCAGCCCAGCTCCAAACCAGCTCTCATTAGCAGGTAATTCCTTCTCTTTTCCCATGTAGCAGTTCAAAGCGACAGCGCCTGCCATGGGTCTTGGCTTGCTTCAAGAACTTTGGCTCCAGCTGAAACCTCATCAGAGCCCAGCAACTCTCCCTTGGGGTACGTTGCTTTGGGTTTTTTTTTGGCTCGTTCCAGGTTTGCTGGATGTGGCACCTTGAGGTGCAGATGGCAACTCTTCATTTTTTTTTCAAACAGGCAAATTTTTAGGACGTTCTGATGGGTTTTCCTCGCGCAGGTACATCTCACTACCCTTCTGAAGGCCAGAAGAAGACCACTGTGCTCTCAGGAAGCCTGAACCTCCTTCGTGCCCTCTAATACTGTTTTGTTTTCCTGCTTGCCATCAATATTACACCTGCTTTTGTCTTGACGTCGGGACACGTCGTGACGTGGAATATCCGCGTGCGTGAAGCAGCGCGAGGTTTTTGAGTGCCAAGGTGTCACTCAGTGGAATTACTTCAGATTTGTCATCGGTCAGGGTGGCACCAGCTCCTCTTTGCTCGGTGTGGTATGTTTTGGAGGGTTTTTTTTTTTAAGTGATATATTCAATTTATGTATCAATGAGCTCATTTTATAGGGACAAAGTGACTTCCCAGTAGGGAAGAGTTGCTGCAGGATGAGTTGATGGCACCGTGGGTGGGTACCAGCATCTAGAGATCCTCAAGCAAACACTGAAGTGATGGCTGGTTAGAAAGTGCCTCCCTTTGTCTGCCAGGGAGCTGGACTTCTCTCTCCTCCTCCTCCTCCTCCTCCTCC
>NW_010294121.1:0-697 GCF_000700745.2 Antrostomus carolinensis
TCCCCCAGCCCCTCCCAGTGCACTCTCAGCATCCTCCCAGTCCCTTCCCAGTTCCCCTTAGTGCCCCTCCCAGTCCCTCCCAGTACCTGGCAACCGCCCGGACCAGTTCCCCCAGTGCCTCCTCAGCCGCCTCTGCCCGTCCTCGCTGCCGTGCCACCTCCTGCACCAGGCGCTGTGACAAGTGCCACCATGTCCCCAACCTGTCCCCAAGGCCTCCTGTGTCCCCAAGATGTCCCCACTCTGGGTCACCTCCCCAGTCAGGTACTGGGACGCTGCCCACTGGTCACCGATGGCCCCAGCGTGTCCCCTCACCCTCCCCAAGTGGCCTCTTGTGATGTCCCCAATGTGTCCCCACATCGTCCCTGTCCCCCCTGTGTCCCCAACACATCCCAGACGTGTCTCTCTCTGTGTCCCCATGTCCCCCCATGTCCCATGTGTCCCCATGTGTCCTCTCCATGTCCCCCTGTGTCCCCAGCAGGTCCCCACCTCTCCCCCTGTGTCCCCAACACATCCCAGACGTGTCTCTCTGTGTCCCCATGTCCCCACATGTCCCATGTGTCCCCAGCAGGTCCCCACGTGTCCCACATGTCCCCAGGTGTACCATGTGTCCCCTCGTGTCCCACATGTCCCAAGTGTCCCCAGTAGGTCCCCACATGTCCCCATGTCCCCACCTGTCCCACGTGTCCCCACCTGTCCC
>NW_010294121.1:798-1269 GCF_000700745.2 Antrostomus carolinensis
CCTGTGCCCCCCCCTGCCCCCCGTGTCCCCCCATGTCCCAAGTGTCCCCAGCAGGTCCCCACGTGTCCCCACCTGTCCCACATGTCCCCTCATGTCCTACATGTCCCTGTGTCCCCATCAGGTTCCCCCGTGTCCCACATGTCCCCTCATGTCCCACGTGTCCCAAGTGTCCCCAGCAGGTCCCCACGTGTCCCTGTGTCCCCACCTGTCCCACATGTCCTCCCATGTCCCTGTGTGTCCCCCTGTGTCCCGAGCAGGTCCCTATGTGTCCCACATGTCCCCTCATGTCCCCACCTGTCCCCTCATGTCCCCAGCAGGTCCTCAGGTGTCCCATGTGTCCCTGTGTCCCCAGCATGTCCCCAAGTGTTCCCCCATGTCCCCACCTGTCCAAACGTGTCCCCTCATGTCCCCACATGCCCTAAGTGTCCCCAGCAGATCCCTATGTGTCCCCCTGTGTCCCCACCTGTCCCA
>NW_010294122.1:0-313 GCF_000700745.2 Antrostomus carolinensis
ATGTACAGATATGGATGAGTGCGCCGAAAACCCGTGTCACCCAGCTGCCACCTGCTACAACACACCAGGCTCCTTCTCCTGCCAGTGCCAGCCTGGCTACGAGGGCGATGGCTTCCAGTGCACGCACGGTAAGGCTGCCCGCTCGTCCCATGTACAGATATGGATGAGTGCGCCGAAAACCCGTGTCACCCAGCTGCCACCTGCTACAACACACCAGGCTCCTTCTCCTGCCAGTGCCAGCCTGGCTACGAGGGCGATGGCTTCCAGTGCACGCACGGTAAGGCTGCCCGCTCGTCCCCGTGCCAGGTCCGCC
>NW_010294122.1:352-654 GCF_000700745.2 Antrostomus carolinensis
GTGGGTGACGGGCACGTGCCCCAGTGTGACGAGGAGGGTCGGTACCAGCCCCTGCAATGCCACAGCAGCACCGGGCACTGCTGGTGCGTGGATGCTGCGGGGCAGGAGATCGCCGGGACACGGACGGCACCGGGCAGCACCCCCCCGCGCTGCGGGAGCCCAGGTGAGTGATGTCCCACAGCGTGTTGGGTCCTTCGGTGTCCCCTTGGCATCCCAGTGGGATGGGTGGGCACCTAGTTGTTGGGGCAAAGCATCTCCCAGCACTGTGGAGCAGGAGATGCCCTGGGTGGTGGCATCGGTTG
>NW_010294122.1:906-1111 GCF_000700745.2 Antrostomus carolinensis
CACCTCCTGTGTCACCTTCTGATGGAGGGCACAGCCATGGGGTGTTGAGGGGGCTGGATGGGGGCAGTCCTGACCCACGGTGGGAGGCAGGTGGTCCTGGCAGAGCAGCACCCACAGCCCTGGGTGAAGTGGGGCCAAACCTGGGTGCCAAGCAGGTCGAGGGGGGCTCTGTGCCACCCTCTGAGCCTGGGGTGGGGACATTTGC
>NW_010294123.1:0-696 GCF_000700745.2 Antrostomus carolinensis
CTCTTGTGCTCTGTGGAAAACATCCTTAAAACTCTGCCAGCTCTCTTGTGCTCCCTTGTCCTTGAGGGCCATTTTCCAAGGGGTCTTGTTGACTAACTTCTTGAAGAGCTGTAAATTTGCTTTCCTGAAATTCAGGGTCCTGACTATGCTTCTCATATGACTCATACGCCTTAGGACAGTGAACTGCACCAGTGCATGATCACTACAGCCCAGACTGCCTCCAAACTTGACAACACTGATGAGTTCACTTGCATTGGTGACCATGAGGTCCAATATTGCTTCCCCTTGAGCAGGGCTGTCTATTTGTTGTGTTAGGAAGTTGTCATCAAGGTACTCCAGGAGTCTCTTGGATTGCCTACAGCTTACCATTCTATTTTTTCAACAGATGTCAGGGTGGTTGAAATCCCCTGGCAGGATGAGAGCCTGTGAGCTTGATGCCTTCTGGAGCTGGAGTAAGAAGGCTTTCTATTTTTTCAACAGATGTCAGGGTGGTTGAAATCCCCTGGCAGGATGAGAGCCTGTGAGCTTGATGCCTTCTGGAGCTGGAGTAAGAAGGCTTCATCGATAGGCTCCCCTTGATCGGGCAGCCTGTAGTAGACATCAACCACAAGGCTTCCCTTCTTGTCTTGATCCCTAATTCCTACCCATAAGCTTTCAGCCTGCTCATGGCTATTCTTTAGGAACAACTCATCACAC
>NW_010294123.1:730-1052 GCF_000700745.2 Antrostomus carolinensis
CTGTCTTTTCTGAATAGCTTGTAGCCATCGATAGCCACACTCCAGTCATGGGATTCATCCCACCAAGTTTCAGTAATGGCCACTATGTCATAGCTTTCTAGTAGGACAGTAGCTTCCATCTCCTCCTGTTTGTTTCCCATGCTGCATGCATTGGTGTAGAGGCACTACATCTGGGCTCGTGGCTGTGTCACCTTCTTAGATGGACACTTCTTTATTCCCCCAAAGTGTTTCATCGAAGCTACCCTGTTGGCTCCTTTTACCTTAGAAACTTCTGGGTTGTCTCTGTAAGAGTTTGCCTGTGCTGCAGTGCCCACTGCATTCC
>NW_010294124.1:0-7448 GCF_000700745.2 Antrostomus carolinensis
GGAACCCCCCATCCCCGGTCTCAGGGAGCGCGGCGGGCGGCTCTGCCTCAGCCCCCGGCCCGGGACACTCCCGAGACGTAATTCCTCCAAACGGAAAGGATCCTTCAGGAATCAGCCCCGTGGGATCAGCCACGCGCTCCCTTATCTGCCACCTGCTACGGAACCGGCCAGGCTCACGGGAGGGGCCCAGGCACCCACGAGCCAGCGCTTCTGCTGGAAGCTGATTCCACCGATTAATCCGTGTCCTTTTCAGCAGTACCCACCCCACAGTTACCTGTGCAGGGTCTCTCTGCCCACAACTTCTCACCCCCAGTCACTGCCAGACTAACCAGCCTTTCAGAACCTGGTTCCTTCACCCGCAGTTACAGTGTGCCACCTCACACTCAGCGAGTCTAACAGACTTCATTTCCCTTCCAAACTCGTTCTCAATTTTCCGTATCTTGTCTAAAGACCCGGACACCAGAACCGGACGTTTGTTCCAACATTTGCCTCACCAAACCCAGGCACAGAGGTCAAACTTGCTCCCTGTTCTCTAATTCTCCACTTACACCGAGGAAGATTAATTGCACCGTCCCTGTTGCCAAACGGTGACCTCCTGTCTCAAACGAGCGCTCCGCGGCAGCGACATGCATCCAAGAAATCCACAGTCCCACCACTAGCTCCATCCCTCAAACCCGTCACACCAAAGAACCACATGAGGTTTGTTTGCCAAGCCCTGTCCCTCAGCAGCTGGGCTTCTGGCAAACAGCTTCTATCCCACCTGCTCCCCAAAACCAGCAGCAGCCCAGTGGCAATTCA
Organism: Antrostomus carolinensis; assembly: GCF_000700745.2. Lineage (NCBI taxonomy): Eukaryota > Metazoa > Chordata > Aves > Caprimulgiformes > Caprimulgidae > Antrostomus > Antrostomus carolinensis. Next base: position 799 of record NW_010294124.1, read on the forward strand.
GGAGACGCCCGAACATCTGCCTCCTCCCTGCTGCAGCCGTGGTTTGCTGCCTCACCCCACCCTCTGGGGCCAGAGGAGAGGAACGGGAGGACAGGGGACAAAGCAAGGGCTGACCCGTGGTGGGGGCGTGTCGGGGAGCTGCGGGGGACGGGGCTTTGGGACGGCGACAGGGTGAGGTGTGGGGGGCTCTCACCTCCTGGCATAGTCGTACAACGCTCGTTTCCGCTCCTGCAAGGACAGGTGCCGCTCCACGGGGGACTTTGCAAATTGCTTTGTAGCTGGCTGGAACAGAAAGCACAAGAGCCATCAGGAGACAAACCAAGCCAGGAGACCTCCTCAGCGGCTCTGCGAGGACCCAGCGAACCAGTTCGGTCTCCAGTGTAAAAGGCTCCGTTCCTCTGACGCCATGGCTGGTCCTGTGAGCCATCCGACCAGAGGAGACAACACAACCCCCAAAAGTACCTTGGAAGAAGGCACAGCTATGGAGCCCTGGAAGCCAGAAGCAGCTGCAGCCTGGGAGGTAGACGGGGCAGGCAGGTCGGTACCAGCCTCCTTACTTTCAGGGAAGAAGGGTACTCTGCCCTCCAGCAAGTTGGCAATGGTGGTGTCCACACAGTTGGTTTGGGCTGTAGGGACAAAGAGGAGCTGTTAGAGAGGGAGCTGCTACATGGGGACACTCACATCCTCGCTGCCATTGTGCTCCACGGCACAGCAGGGACGAGGTTGCTGCTTTCAGGTAGCACAGAGACTTGGCATGGAAGGTGACCCTGTGTCCCTGCTCACACCCCAGGCATCGCTCACCCAGGTCTATCCTGATGACCTCCAGAGGCACATGAGGCAGCACCTCCTTGACCCGCTGAGCCATCGCCGTGATCCGCACGTCCTCAGGAGCAACACCAGCCAGGCTGGAAGGTGTCCTGGGCCTGGCTGCCAGGGGCTGGCTTGAGGCTGCAAGAGGAAGAACAGTGGGCACAAGAGGGTGGCGTAAAGGTGCTCGGCTTTTACAGCTCCACTCTCTCCAGTATGAACCAGTGTGATGAGCTGGACTTCCTGCACACGATCATCATCTCTGTGCTCAGGAGTGGTGGTTCTTTCCCTGCCAGTGAGCTTTGTGTTGAAGGCCAGGTTGGATGAAGCTCTGAGCAACCTCATCTAGTGTGGGGTGTCCCTGCTCATGACAGGGGGGTTGGAACTGGATGAGCTTTAAGGTCCCTTCCAACCCAAACCAGTCTGGGATTCTATGATTAACCCCCAGCCCAGAGCACACAGGCAGCCCCTGCTCCCCAGGAGGATGACAAACAGCCCTTCTCCTCTCCCTCCACACCCGAGTAACCAAGAGCAAGCAGAGGCCTCCCCAAAGGAAAAGCAGTTCCGCAGTCAGGACACTACCCAGGACACCTACCTGGGGAAAAGGGGAGATGTGACGTGTGTCTCAGCCTCTTCATGTGCTCAGTTTTATCTGCCGCCGTGAGCCGTGTGGATACCACACCCAGCTCCATGGCCAAGAGCTGCAGAAACGTAGAGAAGAGTCACACGTGCACCACACACAACCCGCCTGGCCCAGGCTTCCCATCTTGCAGGGCAGCGTGTCAGAGGTACAGGCCTGCGTGGAGCCACAGCCAGGGGAAGAGGACTGGGAACTGATTTCTCCAGGGCCTCAGTGATGCATTTCAGTGTTGCATGGAGCACGTGAAGGAGCAGGAGCAGGCAATATCACCCTGCCAAAACAGGCTGACAGGGAGATACAAGATCTTTGGTACAGGAGCTACGAAGTACCCAGCACATAAGGGAAAGGTGGAGAAACAATTGCTTTGTTTGATTTGTGGTGTTATGAAAAGAGAGCGAAAGGTTTGAACTAGATGGGGAGAGCCTTGATAACCGGCAGAAAGGATAAATGGGGGGCAGCAAACAGGCCATGGAAAAACTGAATAATTATAAGGGGCAATAAATACGGGCCAGAGTTCCCATCATACACATAGACCCATCCAGAAACGCCCTTTGCAACTCTGCTTGCACCCCACTCTCCTCTGTGACCGTCCCGAATTGCAGCAGTCCTACACGTCCCTCTCCCACGCCATCCTCCTACCTCCTGAACTCGCAGCGCAAAATCCTCACTCAGCTCTTCAGCTCGTCTGGGGACAGACGGCATCCACCTGAATGGGGACAACAGCACTGGGCTGACTGCTTCATGGGCTGCTGGAGGAGCCAGCCCCGCCTGGGATCAATGGTGCAGCGGTGCCATCCCCACCTCAACTCGCCCTGCTCACCGCAAACCTCTCCCCGTAAGATCAGCGTCAAACCTCAACACCAGCTTATAGAGTTAAGGGCAAGGCACAGCTCCGAAGACAAAACTGAACCTTGAGGAGCACTCAAACATGACATGCAAAGTATCTCCTAATGGAATTCCCAGAAATGCCCCAAATGAGGAGCCAGTGCTATTTACATGAAATTAGAAAACAGATCAGCAGGATTCGAGGAGACAGGGCTGGGGGAAGCTACAGCACGAGACTTTTCTCTGATGAAATACCCCATCCCTTAAATTTGACTCCAAGCCCCTTCTGCCACCTACGAACCCTTATTACACCAAAGCCACTCAGCCAGGCTGGGCTCACCTGGACAGGTGTGTGAACCACCTCTGCAATTCACAAGGGATTGCAGGGAAGAGGCAGACGCTATAGGACTGAGCTGCCTGCAGGGAATCACCCTGGGACCTGAGCAACCCTAGGTGAATTCCAGCAGAGCAGCTCGCTTCAAAAATACACCCAGTAAACTTGACATAAAAGCCCTGAGAGACTCCTCTCCTTCACCAACTGAGAGCAGGAACCAACAGCCCTCTCCCCTTTGGAAGCTGGTTGAAGTTGGTCCAGAAGCTGGACCTGGCATGGACCAAATAATGTTGAACGGAGCCATGCCGAGATACCACAGTGAGGGTGTGCGTTAGCACTGACCAAAAGATCTCTTAATACAGCATCAGGCTCCCTGCCCACCCTAAACCCTGCCCCAAACGAAAGAGAGAGAGATAGTACCTTACTTGATAAACTGTGAAGGGAACAAAGAAGGTCCAGAGCAGCTCTGTAATCCAGGAGGAGTCAGCCACGCTCTGGGGAAGAGAACACAATGAGATCTCAGCCCAGGGGAGTCAGTCAGGTCTCCTCGGGGCAGCAGGCAGGCAGGACACAGCTAAGCCACGGCAGCGAGGAACGGCTACGCGGGCAGAGAGACGCAGACAGCCAGGAAAGAGGGAATGGCAAAGGCTTGGCACAGCGTGGGCACGCCCCAGGGCAGGGCCACCTTCCTTAGTCATCACCAGGCAGAGCAAGAGAGTCCAAGTTTTCACTGCTCCGAGTCACCTCTTCCTCCCATGAGGACAGCAAGACTTTCCCTCAATATCCCCACGTTCCCTACGAGCCTGTGCCTTCAGAAAGGATCACAAACCTTAGGTCCTTCAGAAAGGACCAAAAATGCCTTAAGACCTCCTGACACTTCCTTAGAACCAGCACCAACCCTCCCTTATTCTGATGGGAACAGCCCACGTGATGTCACAACTCCCGTAAGCTTTAGCTCATCATTTCCACACAGGCTGCGCTGTGAAGTCTTAAACAACTTCTCTCTGCAGATAAATCCCTAAAGGTGAGCTGTAATTTATTACTTTCTTCCTATTCCTAAAAATGAGTAAATAACCTTTTCCCTAAGCAGCCCTGCGACGCCTCCCAGCAGAGAGCACTGGAACAGGGGCTCCCAAGTGGGGCTCTCTCCATCCTTCCCACCGGGACACAGCCCCGAGCAGCTGGACTGTCCTGAGGAACCCAGAGCAGAGTGAGCAGAACCTTGAACCTCTGGAGGCCTCCGGAGATTCCTCCCAACCTGCAATTTTCAGATATCCTAAGGGATTTGCTATTGAATGGACACTCTTCCTGGGATTTTTGTAGTTGGTTACTTTTACCCTGCAGCGCCCAAACTTTCCACCAGCTGGAAGGAACACCAACATCTCAAGATCCACAGCTCGCAATGTCACTGCCTTGGCTTCTTCTACACAGGACATTGTCCTCAACAAAAGCAGCGTGGCTCCAAGACAAGCCCTCATGCCTGGTTTATTCCATGGCCTGGAAAGAGGTGCTATAAATGAGAAAAGCCCAGAAACCACAGCCCTGAAGGGTAACACAAAGAAACCTCCCTCTTGGATAAACAGATCTAAGAAACTTAAAATCCAGTGCCAATAGCCAGACCTCAGTTAAGCTGCCTCATCCACAGAACAATACGCTCCTTCAAGGTTCCAGCCGAGTGGAGCTGGAGAAGATTCTTTCTTAAACCCAGATTTGGTGCTTTGCTCAGCCCAGTGCCTGATATGTATCACCTAAGCGTCTAAGAAAGCTTTCTGTAAAGCACGGATCAAACCGTTCAAAGTAGCACATCTCCAGTCCCTGGAAGTTTCTGATGGTTTAAAATTACATAAGAAATCCCCCCGGATTTACTGAGTCAATATTCATGCAGAGCAAAAATATTCCACTCGACCTCTGAAGGTAAAAACCTGAGCCAAGAAGTGACCATAACCAGGACCTTCAAACAGCTCTGCAGTGCCTGCTGCTCTCCCCAACCCTCGGGAGGATGTGCAGACAAATACACACCTTGTCACATCTCACAGAATTTCTCAGAGGAGCCAAAACCATGAAAAGAAAAGATATTCATTATAAACAGTCCGGAACAGCACAGCTCTCCACTCCTCTGCAGCAGTCATTCACACATTTAAAGTATCCTCACTGTCAGAAAACTGCGTCTGAATCCCAAACTGAAATTGTGCAGTACCAACATTTAGTGTCAGCGTGTGCAAAGACTGCTGCTGTGTGCCTGGTCAGAAAACACCCCAAGAACTCTCCCCTCTTGAGCCTCTCCTCCGCCGTGCCAGCAGCTATCCACAACCACCTCCCTGCCTGTGAGTGCTGCTCTCTGGATTCTGCCTCCTGCTCGTGGCCTCCTCCAACTCTCCCTATGACAGCCCCACTTTCTTGGCAGTGGGGTCACCAAAGCTTCACATCGTATTTTAGTAGTTTTCACCGCTGCACACACGCAGCTGACGCTGTGCTCCTCACCCTGCCAGATATTCCTCTTGTCGTGCACCCACAGACCACGTCAGACGTGGAAGTAACAGCAGGTCACCGGCAGCTATCAGCAGTTCACTGGATGACAATCAATAATCCAACTTCTTTGTTACTCACCAACACAAACTCTACCACCAGGGATCTCGGGATTGTCACCTGCACTGGGCAAAGAACTAACCCCCAACAGAACCTCACTCCAAAATACCTGCTGATGTTTGAGTACAAGAGCAATGTTTTGTGACCTGCTGGTTAAGTGGCTTTAAATCTATCCACTGTGCCTGACTGCCTTCAAGAGATGGACAACAGACAATCAACTAAAACGTCTGGCAAATATAAAATGCGTCTTTTAATCAAGTAGATCCATAAATCATACCAAGAAGTAAGAAATTCAATAAAATCTCTCTCTGTAAATAAGCTGAGAACAGTTTTGTTGCAAACTGTTTAGCAATGCTGGTATTACCATGGTGAACTCTGCCACTCTTCTGAAGCTGACGTTGCATCCTGTCACATATCTGCGTTTGGGAGACACACGAGTTCAAGAAGCTAATCCAGAGAGCCCTGCCTAACCTCTGGAGCTTCAAAAGCAGGGGTCTCACACAGAGGAGAGGAGACACAGCGATGCTGTCGCAGGAGCCGGGCGGCACATTGTCAGATGAGCCACTACAACATTTCTCAGAACTGCCAGCGTAACTCAGAGAGCAATTGACCGAGCGGGAGTTCCCCGGGAAAGGCGCTTGGAAAACAGCAGCATCAGCACTGAGAAGCTGGTCCTTGGGGTGACACGAGACAAAGCCAGGCTGCGCTACCCGCAGGCTTCAGACCCTCGCACGGCGCACGCCTCCACGGCTCCTCCTTGCCCTACGTCCCTGACTCACCACAGTGATCAAAGGCCTCTGAACTTGTAGGGCAACTGGCTGAACCACATCCAAGATTGAGAACGGCCAAGAGCTGAAAAGGAAGAATTCGGCAGTGAATGACCCCAAAGCTAAAACAACGCTGAGAGCCCCACCAGGGAATGCCCCTCCCCAGTACCTGAAGCGGAGCAGGCCGGCCCGGCCGTTGGTGGCAGCCTCCTCCGGGAACAGCAGCAGTGGTGGGTTTCCTCTGTGGGACGAATAAACCTTCAGGGAATCCACCAGCTCCGCTCGGCTCCCGGTCACTCCCAGCTCCATGAATCCCCGTGACCAGCAGATGAAGCCAGGGGCACCGTTCAGCGCAGGCTGTGGGGAAAAACAAGGGTGAGGAAGAAGTGCCGTCCTGCGCTCCCCACGGGCCTGCTGCCCCAGGTGACACAGGGAGATAAAGTTCCCACTGATGAGTGAAAATGTCTCTGGGGGCTGAGGGAGCAAACCACATGCTGAAAGCACTGGTAGCAGAGAACATGTTACTGCCAGGCTTCAGCAACTGCTCCGGCCCCAGTTCCCTAGGAAATGGATTCCTAATCAGCAGCTCAGACTGTGCCTTGTCTGCCTGAGAAACAAACTGCCCCTGCCCTGGGCAGCAAGTCCAGAGGAGGCCACCAGGATGATGCGAGGGCTGGAGCAGCTCTGCTGT
>NW_010294124.1:7695-9543 GCF_000700745.2 Antrostomus carolinensis
GGAGTGCTTCCAAGCCCAGGTTGGCTGAGGCTTTGAGTAACCTGGTCTAGTGGAAGGTGTCCCTGCTGCTGGCAGGGGGGTTGGGACTGGATGAGCTTGAAGGTCCCTCTGAACCCAAACCAGTCTGGGATTCTATGAACAACCGTGTTTCCCCGAGTTCTCACTAGTTCCTGACACACTTGGCAAAGGACACACTACTGATGAGTTACTTTTCTCCAGGTAAGGAGCACAGAATCATTGAGTGTTGTGAGCTGGAAGGGACCCACCAGGATGCTGGAGCCCAACTCCTGTCCCTGCACAGGACAATCCCAACATTCACACCATGTCCCTGAGGGCCTTGGCCAAATGCTGCTGGAATCTTGTCAGGCTTGGTGCCATGAGCACCTCCCTGGGGAGCCTGTTCCAGTGCTCCACCACCCTCTGCCTCAAGAACCTTTTCCTCACAGCCAACTAAATCTACTGCTGACCAACCAACTCACTGCCAAGTACATTCAGAGTCTGTTGATTCAAGAACTCCACACATAAGGAATTTCACAAGAGTACAGGGAAGTTTACTCAACCACCAGCCTAGAACAACAACGTGAGCCCCACTGCCCGGCCACGCAGCTCTCAGCAGCACAGCTGCCTGTGGCACTCGGTGCTGGGAGACAACCCCACAACCAACCCTGCTTCTGGCAGCACCTCTCTGAACGGCCAGAAAAAGTGAGGTGCTGGGATTTGCCCACTTCCTGTCAGTAAAATCAACACCTGCTGTAACACTTCCTCTTCCTCATCAACCCCGTTTCATTTTTGCATGCAGAACCTAAAGTGTGACACCAAACCACAGGGAAAAACTGAGGGCTTGTGCAATCCCGGATTAATAAACAAGAACTGAAGCACCTCAGGGCTACACCTAAATTCTGAAAGAGCTCTCTGTGCCCTTCTCTTGGAGAGAGGTGCTTCCAGACCTGCCACTCACCGTGTTACACGAGGTCAGAAGGTTGATGACGTTGTGATCGAACTGTGTCACGTGGTTGGCGATGTACACCCTCACGCTGGCGTCGCGGAGCCGGGGATCGCTTTGCCGCACAAACAAGCCCAGCACCGAACACATCACACGTACAATAAACCTGGGGGGAGGGGAAAGGGGTTTCCTCAAGTCCTGCAGCCTGAACCATCGCTGGTTCACACGCCCAACAGACAGAACAGAGACTGAGGAATTCACAAAGGACACTGGTGCAAAATGGAAACGACGTGAGAGACGCCTGGGACAGGAACTGTTGTGGGGCTGCAGCTGGGGCTGAGAGCTGCCTGCAGAGCTGCAGCTGCAGCATGAAATACAGGGCAGCAAGCCACACAGAGAGTTTCTTAGTAGCATATCCCGCTGATCCAAGGGTTTCAGATCAGTCCTTGAGCCCTCAGGAGGCAACTGCCAACTTTGGATTTGTCAGGAAAGGCACCTTCATGGGTCCTGGGGACAAAGAGCCCCAAAAGCACAGCCCCCCATAAACCTCGGGACAAGACAAGGACCCCAGAGGGGCGAGAGCAGCCCTCCTGCCCCACAGCCGTGTCCACACACCGTGTCCCCACCCCGGGCACCAGCAGGAGCTCTGCGCCCCGGGGAGGGCCGGGCTCACCCACCGTCGCAGCACGCTGTCGGGCAGGGCGCAGCTGACCAGGAAGACGTGGACGCCGATGAAGAGCCGCAGGATGAGCAGGCAGAGCCCCACGGGGGCGTACAGCAGCAAGGCCAGAAGCAGGAACCCATCGGTCGGAAACCTGTCGGGCCAAAGAGCAGCGCAGACGGTCTGAGGGCGGCTGGGGGACACGCCCGGGTCCCCACCAGGGACCACCCTGCGTCCCCCGCTC
>NW_010294125.1:0-511 GCF_000700745.2 Antrostomus carolinensis
GGGATGGTGCACACGCGCGTGTTCTCTGAGGGGGTCCTTGTGCGTGTCTGTTGGTGTTGTGAAGGTTCAGGGATCAGCCCAGCAGCACAAGGAACATTCCCCGCTCTGGCCCTGCAGGCTGTCCCAGTGGCTTTCCCAGTCTCTGCTCCCGCAGACCTGGGTTCACAAGACCTAGCATGATATCACAGAATCACAGAATGGGGGTTGGAAGGGACATCAGGACATCATCTAGTCCAACCCCCTTGCCAAAGCAGGTCCACCTAGAGCAAGTTGCACAGGAAAGCATCCAGGCCAGTTTTGAATATCTCCAGAATGAGCATTTCTGGGGCCTTTTGCTCTGTCATGAGCTGTCCACATAGTCACAACTGCCTTCAGGCACAGCCTCCCGCTTGATGTGGAGTCCTTCATGGGCTAGATGTAGGTATCTACTCTGCTGTGATCCTCCATGGGCTGCAAAGGAAACTGTTCACCTCTCCCCACTCTTCCTTGCTGACCTGTAGTTCTGTCTCAC
>NW_010294125.1:557-5470 GCF_000700745.2 Antrostomus carolinensis
TCTGTCTCACCATCCCCCTTCTCTCTCCTCAGGTTGTTGATGGTCTTCTGTTGATGGTGTTTCCTGCTCACTCTCGCCCCTTTGCCAAACTGGTTCTCCCACTTACAAATATGAAGAGGTATCACTAACTGGCTCAGCCTGGGCTGGAGACAGGTCCACCTTGGAGCCAGGGGAGCTTCTTGAAGCTTCTCACAGGAGCTGTAGCCCCCAAAACCCACCCTCCCCCCCAAACCCAACACAGCAGGGTTCACCCCATAGGGCTGGCCAGGAAGAGCATGCTGTCCCCACAGCCCACACAGGAGACGGCAGCCCTTGGTGGAGGATGGGCTGTCCCTGGCACATGGAGGGGAGCTGAGCCCCGTCGTGCAGGGAATTGCTGTCTGCAGCGTGTGTATTGGTGAAAAGCTGTGTGTGGGGGTGAATGTGTGTTACTGCAGCTCCAGCCTAGAGAGATGGAGAGCACAAAAAGACAGCAAGCAGCTTCCAGTGTAGGGATCCGTACCAAAATATTCCGGGCTTCAGTCTGTGTCTCATCCCATCTCTGCTCTTGTGGCAAGTTTTCTTGATGGGGTACTGGTGTGGGCCTGGTGGACACTGGAGGCTCCAGTGACTGGTCCTGTGGCTGGTGTCAGGCACAAGTAGCAGGATGTGTTTAGTCCCAACTGTGGTGCTTCATTCTATGTCTCAAGTTCCCTCCCACCCTCTTCCTGGCCCTAGGCCACAGTGCCAAGACAGCACTCCTTTCCCTATACCGAGGGGTGAAGGCAGTCCCCCTGCCTCTCTCCTGCTGCTGATTTCAGGGCAGAGATGGCTTCAGGCCTCAGGAGGATTGTCCAGCCCAGGGGCAGTACCAGGAGCAGGAAAAAGAGACAAAACATGTCCCAACCTAATTAACCCCTCTTCCTCTCCCTTTCATGAGCAGGATGTGTTTGTGCAGACAACACCGTGGGATCTTTCCGCAGTGGTGGAAGCAGCTCAGATATCAGTGCTGTTTTGCTGGGGACAGAGGGTGACTCAGGGCATCCTCTCTGCATCCATATCTGCCATGGTTACCCAGGTCACTCCTGCCCTGAACAGCTTCATGCCATACCAGCCAGCTCCGGGGGTCTGCTCAGCTCTGATGGGAGCAGCAGGCTGGCTGCGCTGGCTGACTCCTGCTCTTACTACAGACCCCAACACCAGAACAAAATTGATGAGGAAAGAACAAACATGAGGCCCTAAAACTAACACCTTGAAGTTACTGTCTAAAGACTGGAGCTGGCAGTTCTCTTTGCTTAGAAAAAATCTGACAGAAGAAGGGACCCTGTGTGGGCCTCCTGAGCCATCTGTGACCCCAAACTGGCACCTTCTTCCTTAGTTGAGGCTTTAAGTTGTTTTTCCATGTCTGTGTTCACCTTTCTGTGAGACCTAAGCACTGCACAGTCACACTGAGGACCATACTCTGTCTAACATGTCTGTTGCAGGTGCCAGCAAAACAAACTGCAGCACTTTCAGCTCGGGAAATCGGCACTACAGAACTACAAGCAAGGATGAGCAATTCTGAGAAATGCATATTTCAGATGCTTAGCTAACAGTTTAATTAAAAATTAGGATGTTGAGTTTTATGTATACATTACCCCCATGGATGCTACACCAGGATTTAAAGGCTCAAGGATTTAAAGGTGTGAATTTGTAGGCACAGCTGTGCACTAAAACTGTCAGTATGCAAGAGCCTGAGACAGCCATGTGAGGGCTTCTAGACTGTCAGGCTGGTGGCTCTCAAATTTAATTTATACACATTCCACATATATACTGTACTGCTCCCACCGAGCCACTGGGAAGAGGAGATGAAAGGGACCGTGGAGTCAGTAGCAGGTGCACCACGAAGCAGAGGCCCATGTAAGTCCCAGAGATGTGGCGTCCAGCCGTGACCGACAGCCGAATCACTGAGCTGCTGCTTTCCTTGTGGGATGCCAAACTTTAACCACAGACAGGCGTGAACTTAATAAACCTGCCATTTTCCTCAGCCACTTCAAAGGAGGCCACTTTTCAAGCAGGATTTTTACTACATGAAAGCTAAAAAAAAAAAAGGAATCGGTGTGATTGCAAGGGCCTGTCTTGTAGCACCACCACAATACTTTGGGAAGTGCAACTTTGTACAGGCTGTTTGAAAATTTGGATGTTGCTAAAAAGCAACTGTTGAGGGCAGCATATCACTGGTGAATAGTCATTGCTGCTCACCTGGTGTAGCTGTTTCCTCATGGAAGAAATACCCATCGCCAGCCTCACAAGCACTTTTCTGCAGAAGACGATGTGCACGTTTTTCTCCATCGAACCACGCAACCCTGCCTGGCTGGCATCCACGCCGATACCCCAATAACTTGTTTTGCTTCACCCTGCACAAGCTGGTTATAAAGCATCATTGTTCACAAAGTCTTCTTTTGCTCTGGACCTGCACAGTTATCAACCGAACTCACCTGCTCTATAGAAATGACATGGATATAAGATTTAAGGATACAAATAAAAGTAGTTCCTGAGGAATCTTTGTAGCTGTTGTCAAACTTCAGAAATTGCTACCTTTGGCTTCTTCTCCCCTCCTGCCCCAGATACAGAAGCAACCTGCACTTGCAAGTGTCCATAATTTGACCTTTTCAAACAATCAGAAAGTTTCTACCTCAAGGCTTCAGGGCCCAAGTGTCAGGATGGATTTGCAGTTCTCAGAAGTAGAGGGATGGGAGCACAAACGAAACTGAGAACACTTCCTGCCTCAGCAGCAGAGATGGCCTTACAGTGTGTCAGGTTTGGGGATGTTGTAGAAGACCTGGTTTGTTAATGCCAACATTTATACTCAAGCCACTGCATAATATTTTTAAAACATCAAAATTGACACTGACTCTTCTATTAGAAGGAAGCATTACAGCCAAGGTGTATACTTGCTATAAGACTTCATCAGGCAGTAGTTATCAGGAGTGTAAACAAAACTGAGAAATCTCAACACATTTTCCAGTTGCTAACCACCAGTGCTATAAGAATAATCTTTACCAGCCTTTGCAGGGACAAGGTCCCACAAACACAGACAGCAAGAGCAAGAGGGAGAAAACCAGCAGATTCACATAAGTAAGTGAGAGTATATCCAAGAGCGAGGATCGCTGCATCTTTTCTCTTTGTTCTTTCAAGCCACATGAGTAAACGGCCTCACGTTGCGCCAAGGGCAGTTGAGATTGGATGTGAGGAAGAATTTCTTTCCTGAAAGGGTTCTCAGGCATTGGCAGGGGTTGCCCAGGGCAGTGGTGGAGTCCCCATCCCTGGAGGGATTGAAGAGTCGTGTAGACATAGTGCTGAGGGACATGGGTTAGTCGGGGACTTGTCAGTGTTGGGTTAATGATTGGACTCGATGATCTGAAAGGGCTTTTCCAATCCAGGCAATTCTGTGGTTTTCTGATTTTGTCTTTCCTTAAGCTGCTTATAATCATATGTGAGTACATAAGCATTTTATACAGCACTTGATCAACTCCAGTTCCCACCACAAGCTGAATGAATTTAAATGACTCAGTAAGTTCTGATTTTGAGCAAAGCAGTGACTTATGCACCGTCTTGGGGTGATAGAAACTGTGCAGAGGCTTAAATCTGAACGCAAAAAGGGTAATTTCTGCATGGCAAATAGCAACACACCCCCAAACTCTAAGTGATGCTGGATGCCAAGGAATTGATATCTAGATGTGTTTGAGAGGACTTAAAGTCACTGCTGAAGCCAGCCAAGAGTCACCAGATTGAAGGAACCCGTCTGCAGGAAGGGCCACGTTTTGTTGTTGATGAGCAACACAATGTATCTTTTTAAAGTTTTCTTGCTGTTCAGCACTGGAGCAGAAGCAAACCAAAACTGTTTGAGGTGCCAGCATCCATCAGAAACCAGCAAGAAAATGGTCGAGATTTCCCAAAAGAGCTGGATAATGTTTTCTGCTCCCAAATTGTTGTGTCTCACTCAGAGAGCATCCCAGAGCAGGGGGCCATAGGTGCATAGCAATCTGGATGTGATCACTCCCGTGACCAAGTGTGACACTGCTCTGATACCGTTTCCTGTGAGCATCTGCCACACAAGCAACAGTTTCTTCCTCTCAAAGCAGGTCCTGCATGGTGCAGGTTCAACTGCAGTTCTGCACCACCTCCAGTGGTGGTGGGATTAGTGAAAGGGGGCAGATGACTCCAGTTTATTGGTATGTTTGGTCATGATGCATTCAAAGTGGAAACTGGACAGGTAAAACAAGCAGATAACTGCAATAAAGGTGGCAGTTCACTATCTGTTATACGAGTCAGAGCCCAGATGGGTGGCCACGTTTGCTGAGGTCACACAGCAATGACAGAGTGGTGCCACATCCTAGAGATCAGTGGCTCACAGTGGTATCAGGGAACCCTGTCCTTCTGCACCATGCAAACATTTGCCAATAGAGGGACGAGGCCATTCCCAAGTCTCCAAAGCAGCAGAGAAAAAACATCAGGGAAGTTTCTCTGCTGATGTTCCAGCACTTTTTAGGGCTATTTAAAGAAGCAGGAAGGCAGAAACCTGGACGGCACAGGGCATCTTTTAGTTACCAATAGTGGTTCCTGAAATTATTTAGCACTGGGCTGAATGATGGTGCCTGCTACCACTGTCATTTACAGGGACAGGCTCTTGAGGGTCATACAGACACTGACCTCTCAACCCCAGTGAAGCAGAAGCAGAGGAACTTTCTTTTCTAGTCTTAAACCCAGAGTCACAAAGATGTCAGCATCAACTGGGAGTTACGTGCAAAAGAGATAAGAGTTAAAAAAAAACAACCCAAAGGGCACCTGGGAAAGGCAGCACCCTAGAGGTACTGCCCTGATTTTGGCTGTATTGGGTTTGCATGGCCAGGTTTTAGTAGCAGGGTGGAGCATAGGGGTGGCTTCTGTGAGAA
>NW_010294126.1:0-3503 GCF_000700745.2 Antrostomus carolinensis
AATAAAATAAAATAAAATAAAATAAAATCCAGAAGGAGAGGGAAGGAGAAGTACGTCTGGCTTGGTCTCTTCACGCAAAAGTCCAGCAGACACCAACCATTGTGGATTTTGGTTTCATGTAAACACAGGCTGGTCAAAAACCGGATTAGAATATTAGGAGCTAGAAAGCCCTGAGCACAAGACGTGACACGTGTGTACAATGTGGTGGGCATGTTTACAGAGCCCTGCCACCCCCAATCTCATCCGTAGCTTATCTGTGCCTGGAGCTACAGGAACCAAATCCTAGCCAAGAGCTATTTATCCCCTCTACATCTCACCCCTGGTGAGATGGTGAGATGTAGAGGGGATAAATAAACAAAAGCAGGTTATGACTTGACTAAACAGTGTTTTTGTGTTGAGCTGGTATTTGGATTTATCCCTCTGTGTGAAAACACCTTCTCTAGTAGACATGCAGCCATTGGAATCTGCCTCTGTTTTTATGTGTAGGGGTTTTTTTTTAAGATCCTTTTAGATTTAGGACAGGATTTATGGAAGTGAAATGCATATGAGCCCTTTGTTGCTTACCTGAGTGCACGAAAAAAAGATTTACTTGGGCTGATTTGAGATTGAATTTCAGGCTTCCTTGCTAATGGTCTCCCACCTGATTTGTGTGCGACAAATAAGTCATTCAAAGCAGACAGCGCTGACAGCCGCGTTTTCTGGAGAGTCCATCAGCTCGTGTGGAGCATACAGGGGGCCTGTCCTTGCCTGTTGCAAATAACCGGGTGAAAACTTAATTGGAAATATTTATGGCTCACTTAGAAATGAGAGAGCAGAGCACAAAAATGGCCTGGAGAAGGGCTGTCTGTCCTAGAGCCTGTAAATCACGCTATGGAGTCCAAAGGGAGTCTATTGAATTGACATTGGCTTTCTGGGACTCTTCTGGGTCATTAACCTCACACTAAACCAGATTTCTGTCACAAGCTCCTACTCATGGAGAGACTAACTGCTCCCGTTTCGCCCCTCGCTGCACACTGGTGGCTCTGCATGCTCCAGAGTGGCCTTTCTCTCCTTCCCCATCAGCTCCAGCTCTCCCAGGGGAGAGTGATGGTAGGTCCCTCTGCTTCCCCCTCCTCCAGTGCTTGTCCCAGGCCAAGTGGGAAAGGTCAGGATGCTAAGAGTCCCATCACTAATGGGAATAAAGGAATAAGGAATGAAGGACATTGAGGCACCAGAGCGTGTCCAGAGAAGGGCAACAAAGCTGGGGAAGGGTCTGGAGCACAAGGGGCCTTATGAGTGGAGGAGCCCTTTCAAACATCTTATTCTCATCCAGTACAGCTGGAAAGATCTTTTGTACAAAGGCAAGGAGACAACTTGGTTGGTCCATGACCTTCCACCCATCGCCTTGTACTATTCAGTTTTCCTAACGTTATGGCCAAGATTGCATATAAAAAAATAACCCCTCCTGTGTCTCCATTTCCAGGAGCCATCTACGGGCCATGGGGAGGTTCTGCTCTCTATCAGCTACCTGCCAGCAGCTAACCGCCTGCTGGTGGTGATTATTAAGGCTAAAAATCTCCATTCCAAGCAGCTGAAAGATCTACTTGGCAATGGTGAGTAGAATAGCAAGGGAAAAAAAAAGAGACTGTTGCTTCTGGTGTTATGTAAATCTAGAAAGAAAGAGGGAAGGGTGGTGTTTGGCAGAAAATAATTAATGTCTGGCTTACAAAGCCAAAGAGATTTGAATAATTGCTAAAAAGTGAAAACCAAACCCACCAAGATCAATGTTTCTCATGTTCTCTCTCTCATTCTGATGTCACCAGCTGTGACCAGTTAAAATTCTCTTGCATTCATTTTGTTGCAAGCTCATCAATATGGTCTCTCTCTCCACTTCCTATACAGATGTTTCTGTCAAGGTGACACTGAGGCATCAGTCCTTGAAGCTGAAGAAGAAGCAGACCAAACGTGCAAAACACAAGATTAACCCTGTGTGGAATGAGATGATCATGTTTGAGGTGCCTCATGAGCTCCTGCACGCCTCCAGCGTGGAGCTGGAAATGTTGAGCCAGGATGGTGCTGGGCAGAGCCACGTGCTTGGCAAATGCAGCCTGGGCTTGCACGTCACGGGCACGGAGAGGAACCACTGGGAAGAAATGCTGAGGAACCCCAGGAGACAGATAGCCATGTGGCACCAGCTCCACATGTAGGCTCACCGTGATTACTGCCAACCAGATTTCCACCAGGCCTCTGAGCCTGGGGCTATAAGTTGCATTTCACCTTCCACCTTCCTCTCCACAGAGTTGCTTGGCACAGCATTCTTCTTACACCACCTTCTCTGATTTTTCCTTCCTCATCCTAGCCCAAGAAACTGTCTGGAAAATGTATTTAAAGGATAATCTCTCACCTCATCAAGTGGTTCTCTCAAACAAGGGATTTCGCTGCCTGGATGATTGGAATTAATTTCATTAGTCTTCCCATTGTCCTTTCTGTGAGGTCCCTGGTTCTGTAGAGGGGACCAAAGGGATCATGGAAAAGTGAGCCACACCTTGGCATTTGACACTGTCACCCAAGTCCCTTGATGAGTGGTGGCTCCATAAGCACAAACACATGGTAGATGTTTTACCAGTCACTGGTTTTCATACTACATGACAAGACTGTGAGAAATGAAGATCACAAAACTAACTTTCACTGCAGACCCAAGGTATCGGTATGAAAGAGAGAGTGAAGTCAACGTGCAGTAGATGATAACCTAGAAGAAGATATAGAACTAAGGGGGGAGAGAACAGAAGTGGAGAGGGTGAGATGACCAACGCTACCAGCCTGTGTAGGCTTTGAAGGAAACACTGCCAAACAATAAGTCAAATACCTTCCTTCACTCTTGTTTCCTGGAAAGTTTGATACCTGCTATTTAGGATTTGTGAAAACCAATGAAAACATGAACGTTTCAGGATCCTTTAGCAGAATATCTCTCTCTTCGATCTTTCTACAGTGTCACCCAGGAAGACCTTTAACACAAACAAAAGTTATTGTTGATGTTACCTCCAAAAACTTGGACCAAATCTTTCTGCTTGCTGCCATCTTTTCTGTTTGGGGTTTTCTGACCTAGAAAGTTTCAAATACTCTAATTAAATTAGATTCCAGGCAACATCTAAGACTAGACAAAAGAAGTGGGATCGTTTCATACCTTAGCAGTTGATTGATGGTTTTGGTTTGACAGTTAAACTATCGCACTCAAATCCTCATACCAGCATTACTTGAAGACAACCCTTAAGAACAGCCATGTATTTCATCACTTCCAGACAGAAGGAATTCACTGACCAGACACTCTCCAGGGCTTGGGGTTTTTTTGTGTGCACTTTCAAGATTTAATGTGGCTTAAATGTTACTGTTTACTGTCCTTTTTTTGTGTCTAGATGGACTGAAAGTCTGGCATTGGCAGTGATGATGTTACAACCCTATAAGCACAACTGCTTCTCCTACCACTTTATTTCAAGCAGTTTCCCCCCCCCCCCCCCCCCTTATTT
>NW_010294126.1:3524-12543 GCF_000700745.2 Antrostomus carolinensis
TTGCAGGGGGTCAAGGCATCGAAAAAATCTAAAACCAGAACCATATGGTTTGTAGCACTGGAAAATTCAAAAAGGACTTCATTTTTGCAGGTTCAACTTGATCCTTGGCTTAATTCAGCATATTAAGCTAAGTTTTATCTAGTGGATACTAGATAAATCCATCCCATTTTGATGAATTACTCAAACGAGTCTAGCAGACTGTCAGGTGAAGGCTGCCATCCTTTTGGGAAAGGGAAACCAGCAGAAC
Source organism: Antrostomus carolinensis (assembly GCF_000700745.2). NCBI lineage: Eukaryota > Metazoa > Chordata > Aves > Caprimulgiformes > Caprimulgidae > Antrostomus > Antrostomus carolinensis. The sequence continues at coordinate 3,772 of NW_010294126.1, forward strand.
CAGCAGCTGAAAACTGTCTGAAGTGCCAGGCACAGAGGGATATGAACAGGGGAATGAAGTTGAGCTGGAAACCAATCACTAGTGGTGACTGGGGCTGAGAGTGGGACTGGCACTGTTTAACATCTTCATAAATGACCTAGACAATGGGCCAGAGCGTGCCCTCAGCAAGTTTGTGGCTGATACAAAGCTGGAAGTAGCAGTTGATACACCAGGAGGTTGTGCTGCTGTTCAGAGGGATGTGGACAGGCTGGAGAATTGGGCTGACAGGACCCTCCTGAAGTGCAAAAAGGAGAAGTGCAAAGTCCTGCACCTGGGGAAGAACAACCCCATGCATCAGTGCAGGGCTGGGGGGTGACCATCTGGAAAGCAGCTTTCCAGAAAAGGACCTGGATGTCCCGGTGGGCACCGAGTTGAATGTGTGTTCTGGTAGCAAAGGCAGCCAACAGTGACTTGGGCTGCATTAGGAAAAGCATTACCAGCAGCTCAAGAGGGGTGATTCTTCTTCTAGAGAGCACTGGTGAGGGCACATCTGGAGAGCTGTGTCTAGTTCTGAGCTCCCCAGTGCAAGAAAGATAGAGACTCACTGGAGAGAGTGTGGCAAATGGCCATGAAGATGATGAGGGACTGGAGCCTCTTCTGTAGGAGGACAGGCTGAGTGAGCTGGGACTGTTCAGCCTGGTCAAGAGAAGGGTCAAGACGGGCAACTTATCAATACTTGGTCTGGGAGAGGAGAAAAGAAGATGGATCCAGACTCTTCTCAGCGATGTCCAGTGACAGGACAAGAGGCAAGGGCACAAATACAGGAAATTTCATTGGAACACATGAAAAAACAAATTTAAAACCCCTTTTTTAACTGTGAGAATGGTCAAACACTGGAACAAGTTGCCAAGAAAGTTTGTTGGGTGTCCCCATCCTTGGAGAGACACTCAAAATCTGACAGATACAGCCCTGACCAACCTACTTTAGTTTACCCCCACTTTGAGCAGGGGTGGCTTTGGACAAAATGATCTCCAGAATTCCTTTCCCTCCTCAACGATGCTGTGATTCTGTGAAGAGCCTGACGAGGTTGATGCTCACTGAAATCTCTGGTACCTTTACAATGCTATTCCCTTCCAGGTCGTGTAGCCAGGAGTTATAGGATCATTTTCCAGAGAGTGATCAAAACAGTTTTGACCAACCAACCAACCAACCAACCAACCAAACAGAAAAGCAAATTACAGCGATGAATTTTATACCCAATGTTTTAATCTCGGATATTGCTCCACTGGCTGGAGGGGATTTAAACAAAACCAAAATGGACTTCTTGTTTTGCTCTACAGGGTTTTGTTTATTAACAAAAAGCTGTAGGATACTGTGAATAAAATAGACAGAGGGGGGTTGAGTTGATAGAGAATTCTTCATAGTTATTGTGCTCATGATTTGCCTGTAGATATTCCTGTAGATTTGGAATCATTATTTCCATTGAAGTGCAAAATTCATTGTGTTGTTGGCTTATTCTACATACAGGTTCCTGGCAGGGCTGTGATTCTTCCTTCTTTTTAGGATCATAAGAAGGATTACTTCATGGTGTGATGCTATTTGGCTGGCACCAGAAAGCCTGAAGGGCCAAATATTTGCCTTGCTGCCAAGAGATTTCTCTAGTTCTGCCTCCTCCTTATTTTAATGAGCCTTTTATAACATCTTGGTGACTGATTGTAAACAGCATTATCTGCCTCTGCCCCTGGTGATTTTGGCACACCCTGTGATTAGATAGTGATCCTATAGCAGCTCAAGGAATAGCCCCTCACAATCTGATTTTGTGACAAAATAATGTCCTCATTTACAGCAGAAAAATACCTGTATCCACACTACTTAACCCCCAATCTGCCTTTACTGGTGCCATCAGTGTTTAAAGCAGGGTGGTGGTCCCTCCTTTGCAGCAATGGGGTTGAAATGGGGAAGAAAGGAAGAGGGAAAATGCATCTTTCCCCATCTGGATCATTTTTTATTGTCTGGTATTTAGCCTGGGAAGAATGTTTCTCGAATTCAGGGCAGGCTGAACAAAGCCTGCCAGGTGTTTATTGAAGGAGGCAGCCTTTGGCTGTGCTGGGACACAAAGCAAAGCCCAGTGAAGGGTGCTGGGCTGTCCTGAACTGGAGGAATGCTGCGTACGTGTGGTACTGGAGGGGCAGGGAGGCTCAGCCCAGGCCCTTTTGAACTCTTGTTAATAGGACCTGTTTGTCATCGCATTCCAGCACCTGCCCTGATCCCTCTGAACCTCCTGTATCTCCTGTTTAGCAATGCTTCTATGCCCCTGAGCCCCAGCACCCCAAGGGCTGGAGGTGCTCAACTGGCCCAAGCAGCCAAACTGCTGGTTGGATTGTTGTGGTAGATGACAACGTCATGAATATAAATGCAAAAAGTATTTGGAAATATAAATGTAAAGTATCTGTAAATGCTCGGTGCCATCATAGCAAGTGGCTTTAGCAACCTGAGCTGTAAAAGCATCACTCAAGTGCCAGAGAACGGAGCCAGACAGCCCCATGGTTTTCCACTCCTGAAGCTGTAAATACAGGAGATTCAGCAAGTACCACAAACATCTTAAATTACAGAGTGCTGTTGATAAATTGCATCATGAGAAAAGAGGGAAAAAAGCAACTATGGGAATTAATGTTCTTAAGCTACGTGCCTGATCAAAAATAGCCATTAGATTCCCCAATGCCTCTTCAGTGGCTGCAGGTTAATAAGTTCATAAAACCTTAATAGTGCATGTATAAAGATATACATGAAGATATCTTGAATATATAAAAGACACTAGCTACACAAAGTTACAAAAACATGTATTTGGTGGTGTGGTGTTTAGTAGCCAAACTGAAAGATCATAGAGAATCTATTTACTAATTGGATCCTTATAATTTGCTTTGAAAGCATCCAAGGCACTATAAATTATTTTTCCTACTATCACCCATTAACATGAGGAAGCTGGAAGCAAAGAGACTGTAGAGAGGAAGGAGATAAAAGCCTGGGGTGTGTGGGGGGATCTACCTGGTCAGAAAGAACATTCCTTTTCATAAAGGGCCAGAGAGTTGTGAGTTTAAGGACAGGGATCCTCGCCCAGAGACAGAAACCAAACAACTACTGTAAAAGAGAGTGAGAAAAGCAGCTCCCATATTGCACCCAGCATCACCTGGGAGAGGTGGTCTTCTGCTGCAGCCTCTGTCCAGAGGAGGGGACTGAAGGGTCAGAGGAATAACTTGTCACTAGAGAAGCTGTGGCTGCTCCTCCCTGGAAGTGTTCAAGGCCAGGCTGGATGAGGCTTTGAGCAACCTGGTCTAGTGGAAGGTGTCCCTGCTGATGGCAGGGGGGTTGGGACTGGATGAGCTTTAAGGTCCCTTCCAACCCAAACCATTCTGTGATTCTGTGACTACAGTTAAGAGTTAATCAGTTAAAATATAGATCGTAGCCATATGTTTTGCCTCGACCTGCCCTCAGAGCTAGATGTTCCTGGAGAAATGAGCTAGTTTGATTTTAGGCAATTTGTGCTACAGTAAAAAGAGATTTCAAAGTACAGATCATGGACAGTCACTAAAACATCTCTGGGCTGTTTTAGACTCATTGCTACCCTCGGCCCCCTTCCCACATTGTAAGGAGAAATGGGTGCAGCTGGTCTCCTGTAAGAGGAACACTTTCTCAGTGCACAGTTTTTCCCCTCACTTCTTGTCCCAAATATCCTTGCATGGTGATAGGAACCATGTTTGCTTTGCAAAGAAGGAATACATCAGAAATGAATGGAAAATTCCCTTCAACAGGGCTGGGAACATTTTCAGGCTCAACTATTCTCCCAGGAATTACTGTGCTTTCAGCACCTGGAACAAAAGTACTCTGCATTCTGCTGGCACCAGTATTATCTGGCAGTAGTGTCCAAAGACACCCATTTCCTTCCAGAATGGAGGAGGTTGTAATTTGGGCTCTGGAAACACAGCCTGAAGTTTGCCCAGATTTTCCTTATGTCTAAGATGAGCTGAGAACGGTGACATTTAGTAGGAGCTGGGAGTTAAGGTGGCTTGGACCACCCTTCTTGCGCTCTTTGGAAGGTCATTTTGAAATCTGATTGACTCGAAGGGCAGAGCTTTGGCAGAATTTCTTTTGTGTTTCAGAATTTAACTCAAAAGTCTCAAAATGTATTTGGTTTGTTTGCTGAAAGACGAGCATGGTGAGTAAATACTAAGACTTGACACTTTATATTGTTTCTTCTGTTGGTAATAATCAAATTGCAAAGTGAAATAGTGCTTTGTGGCCTTCCAGCATGAGGAGGCTTTTCTGCTTACTTGGTCCTTTAGTGTCCCAGTGTGTTTATTGTACAGAGCCAGATATTGATTGTCAAGACTCTATATTGTTCGCACAGTCCAAAGCACAAAAGCAGAGCATGAGGCTCGGCCATTGTGTCCAATGTTACAGCACAACGTGTCAGTGACAAGTAAAGAATTCCAAACTCGATCATCAACAGCCTCTCTGCATTGTTTACTCGGGGGTGAGTCCCTTCTGCTTGCATGTCAGGGTGCTGGGGTGAGTCAACAGAAGGTCCTCTGAAGGGTTTCAGCAAGGGATGGGTGTACAAGGGGAAGGGGAAGTGAGAAATGGAGCCCTATCCTGCCCAAGGACAGGCAATCTAGTGGCTTTTTGAGCAAGGTGGCAGCTAAACAAAGCTGTAAAGGCTTTTCTGCAGCTGCCAGGAAGGCAGGGAATGGATCTGGGAATCAGATACTGGCTCCATCTCCAACACAAACCTAAGAAGTGAATTTGGATTCAGTCTTTTTGCTCATCTCAGTGCTTTGAAGGTGGTGCTGATGATACTCATTAAATGACACATCTCTAAGGAGGAAAACTTCTCTGACCCAATACCATCACTGGAACGAGCTGGTTCCTGTCAAGACACAGAGATCAAAAACTGCACATAAAAAGTAAGAGAAAACAGATATTTTGGGGGCAGGAGTGGGAAGTATTTACCTCATTGACAGTTTGGGGGCACTGTCTGTGTTAAAAGCAGAAGAAGAAACAACAGAGCGAGTCTGCCAGGGCCCCAGGCTGCTGCTGGCTTTGCAGAGAGGGTTTCCACCAGCCTGTGAGCCACACAGCGAGGGCTGATGCCACAGAGATGAAGGGGAAGAAGCTGTTATTTCTGCTGCATAGGGAGCTGGACATGGGTGGTGCATTTGCCATGGACAATCCTTCCCGCCCAGGGGATGAGTGTGGGGTTACTCGGCAATTCCCAGCTCAGTGTATTGAAAAGCAGCAGTAGCCACCCCAGAACCATTCTGCTCTGAACTCTGCTGCTTATTGTCACTTTGGATTTATTAGAAGCTTTTTTTTTCTCCCCATGGTATTTAAAAATTAAAATAAAATTCATTTAAAAATTAAAATGGGCCCATAATCCTGTGTCTGCCAGGAGAAAGTGGTACCTCCCCCAGCAGCTGTGTCGCAGGCATCGCTAGTGCTGGCCCTGGAGGTTTGCAGTCGGTTCCTCTGCTTCCCTGAACTCTTAGTGACGGCTGAACGAAGGACAAACCCAGTGAGGAAGGGTCTCCAAGATGCCCCTGAGAAGACAGTCCAGACCTGACACCTACCCACCCGCTACCTGGTTTTCCAGGACAGCTCTCCCATCATCACAAGGTGTGGTGGCAGCCCAAAGCGTGGCTCTGCAAACCCCATCCCGTCATCACACACAGCTCCCCATCCTGCCCCTGTCTCGCGCCACCTCCGCGCTGCTCTCCCACCCCTGCACATCTCCAGAGGCATCTCCAGTCTCCCCAGGAACAGGCTGGCTGACAGCAGCACAGACAGCACGCTTGTTTTTCCCCTTGGATCAAAACAACTTCAAACGAGGAACTTCAGAGAGCCAAAAAGTCTAGTTAGCGCATGTGCCGTTCCGCGGGAGCCTTTGATTATCCTTCAGATATTTTTAGAGCCCCTTGTCAATGAGCTGTGGCTCTGTTCATGTGACAACAGCTCTGTCAGAGGCAGCTTCTCTCTCATCCCCTGTGCCCACTGCTCCGTGCCACCACGGAGCCGGACCCACAGCACTGCCTCAACGCCTGCCCCAGCTCCCTGATTTAAACATCTCATGGGGGCATCTGCTTAAACCCACATATATGCTCAGTTGCCCACGTTTTTAGGGCAGACAGACCTGGGGAAGCACCACCAGCTCCCTCTGGTTATGCCTGCAAGCCCTTGGCATCGCAGGAACCACAGTCCTGGTTCCAGGATGAAACGCCACATTGGGTTTTGGTTTCTGGGGTTTTTTTTTGCTAAATCAGGTTTTAAGTGCCAGCTGCTAACAACAGCCAAATCCATGGAGCATGTCCAGGACACCAGCAGAGCTGGAGAAGAGCACACCAGGATTTAATGCCATGACAACCATCACAGAGGAATTTTTCAATTTCCTTTTCACTCACATTGACATGAGAAGCAGCGGTCCTAAAAACGAAGGGCACTTTTAGCCCTAGATCAGCTAAATTTGTGCAAGATTCCCCTTCCCAACACCGACTCACGTCGTGCATTTTGCTTGAAAGGATCTGGCTTTTTTAAAAGTCCTGGGTTTGAAGTTACCAGCAAGGAGGCTGATCACAAGTGTCCACAGCACAAAACCACTTCCAGGGAATTAATTACTAAACGGGCAATGCATTCCACACGCCGCTCTCTTCACACACGGCTGAGCTGCTGGAAAGTGAAGCATCATCCTGCTCTGTGTGCTGCTAATTGAATAGCGACGGTAAAAACCCCAGAGATGAGGTTTCCACTGCTGGCTGCCCAGCAAACCCAGAGACTATTTAGTTGGAGCTCAGCCCTGACAACCACGAAGGTTTTGCTGGGCTTGCTTACTGCTCAAAAATAAGTGATTTTTTTAAATCATTAGAGTGAAAACTGCCAGAAAATGGCAAATTTATTGTAATACTTGGACTGCTGGATGACTTCGAGGAAGTCGGTAAAAGCAACTTTTTGTATTGGATATTGGATATAAGTTTGGGTTATTTTCACTTCTGAGTCTGGAAGTCTTGTTTCCAGCTTCTATCCCTGGTTAAAATCGTGGGACACTCACTCTGAAACCAACACTTCTGCACAGCCCATCACCGGTGGGGACTGACCCATCCATATGCATGTTTCCCCCAGGCCCAGAGCCCTCTAAAGCCCAAACCTCCCTCAAGGTCAGAATTTCCACCCAAATCTCCTTTCCTTTGGGGGACCAGTAAGCCACGTAGCACTGACACCTTGCAACCAGAACAGCCACCAGTGGGACACAGATAGACATCAGGTTAAAGGCCAAGAAAATGAGCATCTCTATGATAGTGGGGCCTCAAAGGGAGAGCAAAAACCTTTGTGTATTGCATTAAATGTTGGCTAGAGCCCGGAACACTGGCTCACCCTCCAGTCTCCATTCCCAGGTATATGTAACAGGATTAATTATCAAACTGAGATGCCTCCAGATCAGTTAAATCAAAGAGCCAGTCCGGTCTGTGAGAGCTTTTTTCACCTCCACATGCTGAAGCTCAGGACCACCATCAGCATCGACACTCGCAGCACCATGTACAGGATCCATCCAGCCTGATGCTTATCCTTGTTTTAGAGGTCGGGTCTCTCACTCACGCTGATTTAGTAGATGTAAGAACCTCCACTACAGAATTTATCTTGTTTCTTTGAAGTATTTTAAAAGTCACAGTTTTAGTTAATCCACCGTGGACCCAACCTCGATGACTTGCAGCTAGAACAAGTCCAGAGGAGGCCACCAGGATGATCCAAGGGCTGGAGCAGCTCTGCTATGAGGACAGGCTGAAAGAGTTGGGGCTGTTCAGCCTGGAGAAGAGAAGGCTCCGGGGAGATCTTACAGCGGCCTCCCAGTACCTGAAGGGGCTACAAGAAAGCTGGGGAAGGACTTTTCATAAGGGCAGTTAATGACAAAACAAGGGGAAATGGGTTTAAGCTGGAAGAGGGGAGGTTTAGATGAGATATTAGGAAGAAGTTCTTCCCTGTGAGGGTGGTGAGACACTGGAACAGGTTGCCCAGAGAAGCTGTGGCTGCTCCTCCCTGGAAGTGTTGAAGGCCAGGTTGGATGAGGCTTTGAGCAACCTGGTCTAGTGGAAGGTGTCCCTGCTGATGGCAGGGGGGTTGGAACTGGATGATCTTTAAGGTCCCTTCCAACCCAAACCATTCTATGATTCTATGACAACTTCCATGTCAAAGAAGAACAATCCAAAGTTAAATCAGCCCTTTCTTTTCAGGGTAGAAAAACTCTAGCCTCCCCTGGCTTTGGAGCATGTGGAGCTCAGGAAAAGACTCTCCATCCTTCAAACCAAGTACACACGGAAGGTTTGATCCATGTGTGTTACAAGCACAGCCCAACCACAGCAAAGCCAACGCTCTGGGAAAAATGCCATTAACCTCCGAGAACAATGTAAAGAATCAGCAACCCAACCTGATCGATTTAAATGTGTTTTTGTTTTTGTTTGGTTTTTTTATTAACAATCATTTTACATTACAAGGATAATATGACAAAAGGAAGGTTCTCGTGTACATACTATGATATATCAACATAGCTCTATTCGTATCCAGTGTCCTAGGTCCTTTCACACAGGTACTATAAAGCATAGTCTGTAAAGTAATAACATTTTAATGTTCTCCAAAAGAGTGATATTAACATATTAATACATATGTAGTAATAGACATCTAGATATATTTTTTTCTCTCATTTTGTGTGTGTGGGTGTGGGTGTGTGTGGTGAGTGGGTGGGTGGGTGAGAGA
>NW_010294126.1:12567-17606 GCF_000700745.2 Antrostomus carolinensis
CAGGGCTGTGCTTGGATGTGGAGGCGGAGAGGTTTGAAACCAAAACCTCTTGTTTTCTTGGAAGTAGAAATGCATTTTTGCCAACAGTCGGGTGAGTTTATGAGGATGCCATGACTGGCAGAAAACTCCATAGCCCTCCTATAGCATTTGGGACATATTACAGCATATGAGACATGGTTCCCCCACGTAGCCCAGCGAGCTTATTCGACATGAGTGAGGTGCAGTGCATGGGAGCCCCTCGCCGAGCGGCAGCACCACCAGCATGGGCGTCAGCCTACGCCAGTGTCAGTGGCATCCGAAGGAAGGGGCTGGGAGAGAGGAAACCATCTCTGAGGTTCATGAGGAACACGTGCCGGGGAGCTCCCCGCCGCTGCAGAGCGGGAAGCTGCCAACAGGCAGGTTACAGCTGAGGTGGATTACCAGTTGTGTGGAGGAGAGAGGCCTGGGAGAGGGCACTGAGGTGTGTGATGGGGCTCTGGGATTGGGGGTGGGGGGGGAGTTTGCACAGCATCTGCTCATGCAATACCAGTGTAATGAGTCATTCGGTCATCAGAATTACAACTCACCCCCCTCCCGACCAAAGCCAACAAATAAAACAAACAGTGAGGAGCGCAGTGGTTGCCAGGCACGGTGTGGAGCTGCAAAGCCAAACCTCCATGCCTCCCCTTTGATCCTCGTGGGGATGCAGCACGGTGACTCACTGCCAGCCTGGCCAGAGAAGCCTCTTGCCAACCAAGGGCTTCACCCTGCCATGGGGTCAGTGTCCTACAAGCAGCTGTGTGAAGGGAGGGATGGAGGGATGAGGGCATCAGCAGATGCTCTGGGAAGGGTGATCCATTGCCCGGATCCACCCCCAGTCCTGGCACAGAAACGCCTGTCACATGAAAATAGGTGTCTCTTTGCACAGGCAGGGCAAGAAGGTTGCACCCTTTGGTGCTTCAGTCTGGCAAGGTCCACAGGCCAAGTGGCAGGGCCCAAAGGCACACATGTGCCACCAACCATGTCTTCCATGTAATCACATCCTTCCCTTTCCTTCAGAAGAACCACCCAGGCCCACAGCTGCCAGAGCTGAGGGGATGCCAGTGGCTCCTGCAGTGGCTCCTGCAGCAAAGCAGCAGCCAGCCTGACCCAACGGAGCCACCTCCCCAGTGGGGCTCGCACGTTCCCATCCTAATCGCTCCCAATCGGCGGTCCCTTCTCACTCGAGCTGCTCCAGCTCCCTACATCATCCCTGCCACCGCCGACCGCGCAGCAGCGACCCTCCCTTCGCTCTCCTTCCTTCATCCCAGCACCAGGGCTGTGTCGCTGAGCGATGCCCGTGAGCAAGCCCAGGCTCTGGCTGGGTGCTGGCGCAGGGTGTCCCTGGCAGCGTGGTGCTGGTCACTGCCCAGGAACACCCGGCCCAACAGCAGAAAGCCACATTTTCACAGCACCGGTACCTGCAGTTGCGACCGCATCCGTGCAGAGAGAGAAAAGTGCATATGAGGGTGGGATATGGATTTGTCGGGGTATGAACAGGCAGGACCTCAGCCAGAGGCTTACTCGGAAGAAGACAAGGACACTCCAGCATTTTCCCCCACCAAAACATTCTCCTATTAGACATTAGGAAGGAATTATTTGCTGTGAGGGTGGTGAGACAGTGTCCCAGGTTGCCCAGAGAAGCTGTGGCTGCTCCTCCCTGGAAGTGTTCAAGGCCAGGTTGGTTGAGGCTTTGAGCAACCCTTCCAACCCAAACCATTTGATGGTTCTATCACACAAACCTTAATTAGCTCTTGGTTAACATGCCAGTAAGGAAACCCCTTGCCCTAACCACAGCGAAGCCCCTCTCCGTAGAGTGCTATACACAGAAATGTAAGCCCCAGTGAATGGCTAAAACTATCCCAAAGTCCAAAGTCTTCAGTGTTACGTGCCTCGTGCCAGAACACAGGGCCAGCCTTACACAAGGGTGGTTGAGTCTATCTCTGTATTATATCTTTATATCTATCGAAAAACATAGAAATATATAAATATATAGGATTTTATTTATAGATATATAAGCATGTGATTTTAATCTTTTGTACTGTGTGTATATGTACTGGGATGTGCGTATATACAATATATAGACCATATGCATATGTACTGTATACATACACTAGCTTCCATGCACACACATCATACGTGTCTCCAAGGGAGACAGGAATTGCATAGGCATTACTGCATTGAATACAACGGCTGGGGGAGCAACGTACCATTTCTTCTGCTTTTAAGACCTCTTTCGACAGGGCTCCGAGGGGAAATCTGCAAAAGCAGAGGCTGTTGCTTTGCTGATCTGCAAGCCGGCTGTCCAGGTTGTGTCCTACCCACTGGTCAAACAAACAGCAGTCCTCATGAGATAAGAAAGAAAGCAGACCCTGAAGACCCCGCGAGCCACCTGGTTTGAGTTTGTGCTGTGAGAAAGAGATGGACCAAGCCTGAATCACGTCTAGAGGAGTTGTACCAGCAAAAGCATGACCAGGAGAGGGGACATCACCACGGTCAGCTGGAGACCCAAGGCAGACGACACGCTGGGACACTGCCCACCGTGTCCCCTTGCAACCCCCCCCATGGCTCCCGTGTGCTTTTGCTGGTATGGGAAGAGCTTTGGTCTCTTGTGAGGATTATCCCTGCTGAGTTGGGTCTCGTAGCCAGAGGGCCCAGACTCCTGAGGCCACTGGCAAGCCCTGCAGAAGGACATGTCTGCATGTGCTTCACGGATTTCTGCTTCACAGCAGGGTAAAAGAGGCAAGGAGCCTGAGCAAAAAGTGCTGAGGGGAAATTGGCAACCAAAAAGCCCACGGGCTAGAAATACAAACCCGAGAGTCTGGAGAAATGTGCATTATTCACAGTCAGATGCCATAGCTAGGACACGGGGTGGGGGGGAAGGAGAGAATAAAGAGCTCACTTGAGAACAACTAAACCCTTCTCTCTTTGCAGCAGAAGCGGTTCAAGCCGCTGGAACAAGAGCAATCGCAACAACCTCCTCTTGCTCACGCAGCGCAGCAGGAAAGGCAACGACTAAACCCAACACATGGCCACCTCCAAGCTGAGCCCTCCCTGTGCTGCCACTGCCCCTCGGCCAGGCCCTGGGCTTTGGGAAGAGGGCATGGAAAGGCACCTGCTCCCGGGAAAGGCCAGGCAGGCGGGCACTGGGAAGCCAGGGACACTTTGCATTGGTATTCCGCCCTCCTCCCTCTCTCCCTCATGCCGGCAGTCACGTTTCCATCCACAGGCCATCCATGGGAGTAACAGCCACAGATCGGAGATAGGCAGGTAGGAAAAAGCTTGCAAAGCACCTGCGTTTGTCTAGGACAAAGGCTGGGTTTATCCTCTGATGTGGGAGCCATGGGGAATTGTTTGTGTTGGGGGAGCTGGGCTGGGCTGCCTGCTCCGCCGCCAAGCGCTCATTTCCCCTCATCACCAATGCAAAGGGTCTCTGACCTTTCCCATCATGAATATCTGCGAGATCCCATGGCAGGGAATCATGCCTTTCCCACCATGAATATCTGTGAGATCTCATGGCAGGGAATCATGCCTTTCCCACCATGAATATCTGCGAGATCCCATGGCAGGGAATCATGCCTTTCCCACCATGAATATCTGTGAGATCTCATGGCAGGGAATCAGCTTCCTCTCGACACCCTCATTTGCAAAAGAAACAAGTGTTTTCCCTTTGCCAGCTGACTGCCAGGAGGAAAAAACCGCCACTAGCTTGCCCCATGGTTCTCTCTGCCATTAGGCATGAGAGCAGCCGGTGAAAGATGTCAAGGATGAGAGCGGGATTTGCAAACCAACCAAAAAGGAAAGGAGTAACAAATTAGAGGAACCATTTCTGAGCAAACCTCTGGCAGCTCTCGCCTCGCCGACAAGGCCATTTTCTCCTCCCCAGTGGCAAAAGTAAAGATGCTCAAGAGCAAGAGCTGTAAACACGGCTCTCAGGAGGCCCACAGGGGAGTCCTCCTGTCTGCAAAGGGTGTCTGGAGACTGTCACCAGTGTCCCTTCCCTCCAAGTGTCCCTTCCCTGCCATGTGTCCCCTGGGCCAGGCCCTTTGACAGGCCTCTGTGACAGAGCCATGGGCCGAGGAGCTTTCACTGCTGCAAACAGCAAGGCAGGTGATATTTTTTCTCTCACAAAGAGCTGTGGAGTTAAGGAAAAAGAAAATTTTTTAATTTTTATTTTTTTTTTAAAAAAAAAGGGGAGGAGGGAAGTCGTCTTCACAGCCTCTCCAGCAGCTCGCATCAAAAACCTTTGCTCTTTTCGCTCCTGCCGCCGCACGCACGCGAGCTCGCCCACCTGCCCACCATTCCTCTCTGATGCATCCATTCACTTCTCCTCTCCAACATCTACCTTCACCTTGCCCATCTCCAGCTCAGAGGCTAACGGAGCAGCAATTCTACCTGTTCTAATTGCAACTGAGGCAGGAATTTGCCATCTCCCTGGTAGGGAGCAGGTCTGTGAGCTTTGGGGGGCAGAGCTGACTCACCAAGCCCTGAGGGCTTCCATATTCGATCCCTCTGCACAGCTGCTGGAGGGTTTCCAGTTTTAATTTGTCCTCCTCCAGATGAACAGGTCAATTCGATCACATAATTTCTTGGGAAAGACAGGGAAACAAAAAATGTAAGCAAAGCCCATTTTTTTGCTGGCTAGGTGTTGCATATCGATGGCCCTGGCGCTGTGATGGCGCGATGCCCTGACCGAGCTCGCGACGTGATCCCGTGAGGACCGCAAGGAGATGTGCCAGGTCCCTGCCACTCTGCCAGCAGTTCAGTGGCAGGTGGGGGGATCTGCCAGCAGTTCAGTGGCAGTTGGGTGGCCCCAGCAAAGGGGTTTTTCTCCTGCCCAAGCCAGCCCACGGGCTGCAGACACCATCTGAGGTAAAGGCAGAAGGGACAGGGAATAAGTGCTGTGGAGGGAACCCCGACTGCCCAGCCCTCACCGCTACATCGGTAGGGTCCACGCTGGACCATCTGGCCAAAAAGCCCCATTTTACAGCAAAAAGGGGACAGAATCAGGACACAAAGAA
>NW_010294127.1:0-2593 GCF_000700745.2 Antrostomus carolinensis
AGGCAGGGTGGAGGCTGGCGGGGTGAGCTGTACACCCCAGGCACATTTTGGGCTCCACAAGGAAAATACATGTAAATTGGAAGTCCAAGGCAATGGTGTGTTGGTTAATGCAGAGCAGAGCGAGGCTGTAACGCACCAATGGTGCGTGTGCTCACAGCCCCTGCGGCGCTGGCCAGGCAGTTACAGGGGCTGTGGGCTGGCTGCTGCAGCTCCCTGGGCAGCATGTGTGGTGTTGGGGCTGCCACCTGCCAGCAGCTCCCTGAGCACGGGCCGCAATGGCCACTGCAGCTGGCACTGGCTTGTCCTTGGCTCTCCTGCGGGGCTTTGTACCCCCCTGCAGCCCCTGTGAAGCCTTGAGCTGCAGTTGGTCCCTGGGTGCTGCAGCCCATCTTCCTGCTGGCTCACAGCTCAAGGAGGGGACATGGAGAGGGCCATGGTCCCCCCCCATCTTGCACTGGCTCATGGTCATCCACCCCTGGGGCTGGAGTAGGGGGGTATACACACCAAATCACAGCCTTGTGCCCCAAACCCTGCCACCTCTGCGGGTCCAAGGCCACGGGGGGTGCGGTGCAGTTCCCAGCGCTGTCAGGCTGTGGGGTAGCTCTGCTTGACGAGGCAGCTGCATTAATGTGTGACACCGACACAATCATGGTGTAATTCAAGGTGTAAAGCTAATTGGACATCACCATGCTGCAGAGTGATTGGTTTTTTTTTTACAGTCAATGTTAGAGACACAAAACACCGATGGCAAACATGCACTCAGTGGCAGAGTGACAGTTGCCATGTGTTGGGGGGTGGGGTGAGGCTGGTGCACAGGTGAAATCCCTTTGGCACCTGGTGTTGCAAGCACAGGTAACCTGGCCATGCAGGGGAGATCTGCACTGCTCAGGAGTGCAGAAGCACAAACCCTGGCTCCTTCACGAGCCTGTCAGCTCTTAATTGTGCCCTTCCAAGTTCATTGTCCACATGTCTTATGGCAAACAAACCGTACACAAAGTCTGTGTGAGTGACCTGTACCCACCACAGTGGCCAGCCCAGGGGGGCACAGCTGCTGGGGCAACATGGGGACAAGCATCTGGGGGTTGTGGGGGACAGTATGGGCTGTTTAGGGGAAGAAACAAAGGGAGGAAGAAAGGGGGACTGGTGAGGACCAAGCACAGGAAGATCCAGCTGCAAGAGCCTGGTGTGTGTATAGAGCATTTCCAGGGGTTCATGGGTGTGTGTGGGTGTGCAGCGCTGGAGCAGATGGACCAGGCACACAGGGTCCTGCAGCAGCTGGGGTGTGCAGTAGCTCACGACCCTGCTAACCTCCATTTGCTTTCTTGCCCAGCAGCCCCTTGTTTTCTGTCTCAGGAAGGCTTTTTTTTAAATACCCCACACTGTGTTACCCACTCAGCCCAGTCTAGGGGCTGTTCCCCTCACATGTAGTGTCCCTTGTGGGCCATCAGCTGCTCCTGAGAGGGTGCAGGAAGCAGAGAGCCCAGGAAGGAGAACAGGGACAGTACAGAAGGAAGACAGGCTCTGGGCTGACTCCAATTGCACATCTTTTCCTCTTTTATTTGTAAAACACGGCCAACGCGTGCAAGGCTCCAGCCCAGGATCACTGCACCTGGGGGGCGGGGGGGCCCTCACAGGAAGTGATGAAGCAGCCAAGGGACACAGGGAGCTCCGGGCAGCCCACAAAGTAATGGCATTTCTGCAGCAAGAGCAGCTCCCGCACAGGGTGACGCAGGGCTGAGTGGCGTGATGACAGACACAGACAGACCTCCGTCAGAAGAGGCGCTTCTCGTACCTGTGAGAGGAGCAGCAAACCAGAGAGCCCTTTAACTGACCTGCCAGACCAGGGCAAGGACCAAAGGCAGAGTTCTGAACAGCTCCTGGCCTGCCAGCACCAGCCCACTGTCAGCGAGTGATCTGTCTGCTCGTGCCCTGCGCCAGCCGACGCTGCGGCTCATCCCAGCTGCACACCAGGAGGTGAAGCTAACAGCCTGCTGGCTTGCCAGCTGAGGCACGGGGTGGCAGCACTTAAGTCTCCCCCAACACCCACCCCCAGGAGACAGGGGTTCTGCCAGCAGCACTTACGAGTGGAGGCCGTGCACCCCTCCTTCCACCTGGGCAGATGTCGTCCTCTTCTCAAACTTCAGCTCTCCCGAGTACATCATGGCTCTGAAAGGGAAGGGGACCCATCACGTGCCAGCCAGAGTCCAAGGAAGACAGTGCACTGGCACATGTTCAGCTGGAGCAGCTGTGACAAGGGACACTGGTTCCTCCAGCTGTGGCCAGAATGGTCTTTGCTGTGTTCCCAAGAGCCTGGCAGAGTAAGGTAACTCCAACATTTCAGGCCCAACCAGCAGAATATACCATGGGAGACCATGCTCCTGCATCCCTGAGGCTGGCAAATCTGTGACACAGTGCCCGCTGGAGACAAAGGGAGAGGGTTACAGCAAGGTCAGACCACAGAGAACACACTGCAGCGTGGGTACAGCTTGCCCAGAGACCCCGAGTGGCAGCACTGTGGCCTCACCAGAGAACAAGTGAGGGGAAGCACTCACCGGACTTGGGTCAGGCTCTTGGCACCAATATCCTGGCAGGA
>NW_010294127.1:2603-2981 GCF_000700745.2 Antrostomus carolinensis
AGGAATGCTGAATCCCAGCAATCAGGTATGGAATGAACTTGTGGATAGAGCCCTTGTCCTGCACTGCGCCAGAGACCCCCTGGGCCACTTTGATTTTGTCCGTCTCGCTGCATGGGAGCATAAATCAAAGAAGTTTATGAAGTGGAGAAGCCCCAAAAGCTTGATCTGCTGCCCCAAAGCACCATCTCTTACCTGAAATACCGGTTCTGGCTGCCCAAGTTCTTGTCCATGGCATCTAGTGAGCCCATGCCGCGGTATTTCTTCAGCCTAATTCCATCCGAGAAGAAGTATTCACCTGGGGCCTCCGTGGTGGCAGCCAGGAGCGAGCCCATCATCACTGGCACAAGAGATCAAGAGCAGCACGTCAGCAGCAGGAAG
>NW_010294127.1:3006-12716 GCF_000700745.2 Antrostomus carolinensis
GCAGAAGGGCCCCTCCCATGTCCCCCAGCCACCTGCAGGTATCGGCCCCTGTGCCCAGAACCAAATCCCGTAGGGAAACCCTTCCCAGGAGACTCCCTACAACACACACAGCCCATCCGTCCGTCCCGCTGCTCACCCGTGGATGCCCCCAGCGCCAGGGCCTTCGCGATGTGCCCAACCGTCTGGATCCCTCCGTCTGCAATCACGGGGACACCGAATCTCCGGGCGTACTCGGACACCTTGTACACCGCCGTGGCCTGGGGACGGCCGCACGCCAGCACTGCGGGTGGGGAGAGAGCAGAGGAAGGGTCAGCTCCCACACGGCGGCACGGCCGTGCCCCAACAGGCCCTTTAGGCTTCCAGCACACACATGCTCCAGCACTCGGGAACGCACAAATCCCTGGATGCTCCTTCCCTAGGCTGAGTTGTGAGAGAAGCGGATGCCCAGGAGATGCCTGCTGGGACATCTGCACAGCCCTCGACTCCAGAAAGCTGTGGGTGACCTTGGGACTGGGGTCTTGGACCGAATGCCTGGGGATCAGCTGAGGCTCACAGCTCGTTCTGGTGCACAGCAGATGTGTGGGGAGCTTCCTTCCCAGGCAGGAAGGGGAGCAGCCTCCAAAAGCCCCTCTCCAGAGCATCCCTGGCACGTAGCCGTGTCCCTCCTAGCAGTGCCAGACCCCTTCTGCGGATACCCAGCAGCTGTATGATGCGCTTCTTGCATGGAAAGGCAGCTGGCTGGGAGAGAGCTGGTATGTATATATGTATAGGTATATTTATATATATACACATCTGCACACACACAAACACACATGCAGCAGTGGGAAAGGAAATGGGCAGGATGATTTGATGGCTTACAGGAAATAATTTCTTTTCCTGCAACATAGCAAGGATTGTGTCAAGTTTAGCTGCCCCATGGGAAGGGAGTTATTAGTTTTGGATTTACCTGCTCTTCCCAGTCACTAGCAGTGAGAAGCTTCCCATTGTGCGAGAGGAAAACCAGCACAGGGCATGTCTTGTAACACATTTGTCAGCCACGGGCATGCAAGTACACAGAGATAAGCTTGTCTCAGGGAGAATTCCCTTCCCAAAGATTAACTGGAAGAATTTTCTCCAGTCACAGTTAGTCCGACACGCCGGGTGAGATTACAGCCATGCAGGGTTAGTACTTTGGTGTGAACTCCCAGTGTGGTTTAGCCTGCCTGGCAGCAGCACTGGCAGCACACATCCCTGGCAGAGGTTTGCCGAGGACAGGGGTCTGCAGTTGCTCCACTCCCAGTGCTCAGCAGCAGCTCCTGAGAGAGGGAAGCCAGACTCCAGGCTGAGATCATGAAAAGAACTGATTTTAATCAAACAAAACTCGGCATTAAGCTAGGGCTCAGCGAGCCAGGGAGCGTGCCAGCTAGAACATGAATGCTGTTAGTCTTAAAGAGATGGTCTCGCTCGGTACCACACCGCTAAAGGCCACGTTGCAGCTGCAAAATGCTGCAAGAGCTTGTGGAGAGAAGCACCTGATTGTGGAGGGTCTCCAGCCCGGTGGTCTACAGAACTGTGCCACAGACAGCGTTGGGCCTGCGGAAACCTCAGCAGCAACCAGGGAGACCAGCCCTTTCCAGAACAGCTTGGCTCAGGGCCCCTGGGAGCATCGCTGTTCCGACTGTCCCAGTGCCTAGCACCACAGCTTCAGAGCACACACACGCCGAGTGGTCGGGGTGAGCGTTTGTCTTTTTTAGTGTGTCTGCAAAGGGTGGCCCTACAAGATCATCTGCAAGAGAAAACCTTCCGGGATCTTCAACAGAAACCTCTTTCCCAAACTAGGAGAAAGGGCAAAATCCAAGGCTCGCCTCGGGTGGCTGCTGCATCCGGCAGCATCAGAGGAGTCCACAGCAGGCAAAGCTGCGCCCTTGCAGGGCAGGGGAAGAGCCCTTTCTCTCCACATGAGGACCAGGCGTCGGTGGGGAAAGATGCGGTTCTGGCACGCAGCTGCCAAGGCGGCCGCACGCAGTTAGGTCCCTCTGTAACCCCGGGGAGCCAGCTCCAAGTGAAGCTCAGCCAGTGCACACCTTCCCCACAACTGGGGCCAGATTTAGGGCAGGATGGAGGACTGCTCAGGGATCACCTCCCAGCACTGGATCAGCCGGAGCATGCCCAGCTAGAGATCCAGAAGATGCAGCCAGAAAGCTCAGTCAGGCTTCTGAACTGGATTTTGGAGTGGAGGGTGGACAAGCCCAAATGCCCTCAGCTTTGACAATTCAGACTCTGCTTTAGGAATTCAGAAAGGCTTCTCAGTTTCAATTTCAGATTCAAAACCAGTATCCAAAGCCACAAAACCCCAAGTGCATCTACAGCTAAATTATTCTCAAACAAGCAGTAGGGCCATGTGCAGCCAAATCAGGGTCCTGCTTCAAGACACATAATTAGGGTTGGGAACAGGGCAAGTGACTTACTATAGGTGCCCGTGACAGTAGAAGGGCATTTGGGGCTGTGGGACTTTAGGTCTGGAGGGATCTTTGGAGCAGCTAAACAAAAACAAACACACACATTTTAGAGACAGAAGAACAGCAGCAGAACAAAGGACCCCAGCAGTGACCTGCTACTAGGCAGAGCATATGGTGTGGGACAGAGCTGACCTTGCGAACCCTTCCTAGCCCAAACCAAGCCAGAGGCCAGATCCAAGCCAGCCAGGCCTGGCTGTGCACGGCACATGCTCACCCTACCCCAGCAGCCAACCAGAAAGGTGACTCCCCAGACCCAAAGAGCCAGAGTTCTTGCTCCAAGAGGGCAAAAAACCCAAGGAGCTGCACTTAAGAGTTTTGCAACCACATCTCCTGTGAAGCGCCACGTTCTACCCCTGCTCTGTTCCTTCCCCAAAACCAGCACCCAACCCCACCTCCCGCGACAGCGGGGACAGGCACGCTCTGGAAACGTTCACCACGCTGCAGAATGTGGTGAGCCAGAGCAGGACATGTGCGTCCTGGTTCTGCTCCAGCTATGGAAGCATCAGCCCAAGGACACCACAACCTCCCTAGAAAGGTCACCTGAGACAGACAGTCCTGGCTGAGAAACCCCCTGTAGCCAGTGCTCCCACAGCAGGCAAAGCAGGAACACAGCCCAGGTCCAGCGCTGTTTGGAAGCTCCATGCTGGAATCAGCAGAGCTAACGCAGCACCTTCAGCCAGCAGCTACCTTCTTGCTGCCTCCCACGGCAAGGACTGAGGAGCAAAGCAGAGAGGGGCTGTGTTTGTGGGCTGCAGCACCTTGCACCACCTCTCTGCACCTCACCTGCCAGGTTCAAAACACAAGGACTGAGCCCAATCTCAAGGCAGCCTTTCTCCAGGCCCTGGGGAGTGCCCCTCTCCTCCTTTTAGCTAAGGGTGACGTGGCCTCTGCCCCACACAAGCTCCAGGTAACTGCAGAGACAACGCCCAGAAATCCCATTTCAGCCTGGAAACTGCAGAAAGGCCCAGCCCAGCAGAACAATACTCAAGCATCACACACACCGCTGCCAGAGGGAAGGGGAGCACAGACAGCCTGGGGCACTTCACCTGTCAGTGCTGGGGATCCAGCAAGCGCCTCTCCCTGCAGAGCCACCCGCCAGCCCCATCCCACACCGAGCCAGCGGCTCCTCTCGGGCAAAGCCACGTGTGCCACACCTGCTCTACTCAGTCTCGGTCAGTACTGGGAAATGCCTTTGCTGCTGCTGCCACCCCAAAGGTTTGACCCAGGTGATGAGAATGTCCTGGACGAAGGGGGTGAGAGAAGGCTTGCTGCTGGACACTGCCCTTGCAAAGGGAGAAGTCCATCCTGGCTTTGCTGCTTTTCAGCAGGCAATCTCTATTAAACAGATGTCGTCGGCCTACATAGGAGACAGCTGATCTCTCTCACCTTCCTGCGTGATGCAGATGGAGCCACTGCCCATCCCGACCCTCAGGGCATCGACCCCTGCGTCAATGAGGTTCTTGGCCTGAGCAGCAGTCACAACTGTGGGGAGCAGAAACTGGTTTGAAGAGAGACAAGCAAATTTGCACGTGACACTGCTCTTCCCTGGTGCTTCCCCAGGGGCTGCAAACGTCCCCTGCCCAGGGTACCCGCCTGTCTCAGAGCCAGGCTTGGCTGTCCACTGCTACCAGGACTATCTGCAAAAGCAGCAGTGAGTTTCTGTCCCAGCTGTCCCCAGTGGGTGAGATGACACTGTCCCGTTAGGCCACTCTGCAACACGCTCACACCCAAAGGCGCGGGTAGCAGAGGTCACTACGTGGTGCCAAGCACTCTTAGGGCCACACCAGGTAGGGAGGGCAGAGCACAGGCTGACAGCAGCACCAGTAACACACCAGCCAGGTAAATCAAGGACTGCTGAACTCTGCTGTCAAGAGGCAGGGAAAATTTCCATTAGATTTCCATACTAAGCAATATTAATTATTATTATCCAAAATTTTAAACTGGTGTGTAAAATAAGCTAATGTGCAACAGGCTGCAGAGGACAGTGGTGCACTGTGCTGCAGAACAAAGGTTTCAAAATCTCTGCAGCTGTGGCAGTTGCAGGGTGCTGCCCTGTGTCCTCTGTTCCACAAGCCAGAGGAAACCATATTAAGTTCACAGACATTGACCAAAATGACAATTTCCTTCATGTCCCTGCAGCTCCCTCTATGTCTAAGAAACAAATATAATTTAAAGGCAAGAAGGGTCTCCAACACATGCCTACCGTTTCCTCCAATAACTTGTAGGTTGGGATATTTCTCCTTAACATATTTTATCATATTGATCTGGAAGATGGAGTTCCCCTGAGAGGAATCCTGCAACAGAAAGAAAACCAATTTCAAACAGAATTTCTACAAAAGATTACAAAGACAGCTCCAGGAGAGTCTCAGATCTTTACTCTGCTCACTGGGTTTTCTGCTAAGCTGGCTAAGTGGGAAAAACAACTCCTCAAATTGAGTACAGAGCTAGAGGAGAAGCTGCTGCCAAGACAATAACACACCTTCCCTGTGCAAGGCAGTTTATCATAAAGACTTTAGTAAATATTCTTCACATTTAAATCCTCTGGCTTCTGCAAGAGGCAACAAGCAGCACATCTGGCTGTGGGTAAGAACCGTCTGGCTCTACCACCAGGACACCATCAGCCCTGTCTCAAACTACAGGTGAATGATGAATGTTCCTTGTTCTGGGGGGATGCACCTCCCCCTGCTGCACAACAGAGCAGCTGAAATGCCACTGAGTGTCCTGGCCCTTCCCAATTCCCATGACCTGGCCAACTCACAGTGTCTGTCAAACATTTCCAGCTGCAGCGCTGCTCAGCCCTGTGCTCAGAGCACAGGGGACTCACAAGCTAACAATCAATGAGAAAACAACGTGCAAATACAGGCAGTGACAGCTGTGCCCGAGAGCTGACAGGCCAGGGGGGCAGATGAGCAGGGCAGCTCTGGGCTGACCACTCCTGAACACCAGGAGGTTAAGGGGGTAACACAGTAACAACCACCAAACAGCTGAAGGGAAGAAGCCAAATATTCAGCACGATTGAGGAATGTCAGAGGATGGTGGGAGACTGCAAGAAGCATTTGTGGAAGACTCTGTATTAACTGAGTGTTTCTCTTCTCAGCCTTCAGGGCTTCAATGCACCCGACATGTTGCCTTGAGGCCAACAAAGTCCCCAGGCAAGAAGAATCCCTCTTATTTGAGGACTCCAACCTGAATGAGACTGAGAGGTGAACAAACTGCCACATTCTAACACCAAAGGGCCTGTAACAAAGACAGTGCCATGCTGCTGCCCCACTGTCAGGGAGATTCATTCAAATTTGATCCTCAGCCCACCCAGAAGCCCCAGGCCACCGTGAGGCCTGTGGCTGGCTCACCAGCACCACGGCATCCACGCCAGCCTGCACCAGGAGGTCCAGCCGGTACTTGTCATCTTCGTGGGTCCCGATAGCGGCACCGCAGAGCAGCTGCTTCTTGGAATCCTTGGAAGCCAGAGGGTAGTCCCGGTTCTTCTTGAGGTCGGTGCGGGCAATTATAGCCACCAGCTCATCATTTTCATTAACAATTGGCAGCTTGCCTTGAAACAAACAGAAAGAACATGACTGCAGATTTCTGACACCAGCCTGGAGCAGTGAGGCAGACCAGCAGCATCGGGCAGGCAGCAGTTGGTACAAGGTGGAGACTCAAAGAGGTGTGTTCCCAAATCTTGCTCGGCCACAGACACCAGCAGCCCTCCTGGCTCAGGAAAAAGGGTGAGGAGTTTGCAGGACTGGGGGGAGACTCAGTATCCTCCCACTGACCACAGAAAAAGTCCATCTTTTTTAATAATTAGCCCCATGACACCCTGTTAAAAGTCAAACCACCAAACCCTGACAGAGCTGAACTGAGTGCCACAGTGTGAAGGCCAGGGTAGAAAATGGAAGACGTGTGGCTGGACAGCCAGGAGCTCTTCACCTCCTGGACTGCCAAGAATTCCCTCAACTTCAAACAGATTGGAGATGAAGGCAAGTGAACTCTGCACCCTGGAGAGGGCTGTGGGCACCCTCTCCTCACTGTCCTCTGCTCGTGCTGGAGCGCAGCCCTCCCGTGTTCCACCTACACACGGACACGTGCCCACGTTCACCCGCTACTGCTCCCAGCCCAGCGCTTCCAGGGCTCCCTCTCAGGGCACAGATGTTCCCAGGTACCTTTTTTACTCCTTTGCAGAATTTCATTCGCTTCTTTCAACATTACACCAGCTGGGGCCACAACAAGATCCTCCCGCTTTGTCATGATCTAGTGGGAGGGAGAAGATAAAAAAAGTCACAAGAACTCCTTCGCACTGATCCAAAAATACTGAACCCCCCTGCCCATGTGAAACGCTCCCCAGCAGCTGTGTGGGACTGTTCTACAGACAAAGGAGCCCACAGCACAGCAACACGCCTCCAGAAACACACAGAGCAGCCTCCAATGCTCTGTCCCCACGCAAGCAGCGGCCAGCAGCCCCCCAGCCCATCGGTGCAGTGAAAACAGGAGATGGCAGAGGGACTCAGTAAGCCAAGGGAGAGCACCTGGAAGCAAGGGACAACCCTCAGAGAACCCTTGTTTGGGATGTCACCTGAACAGCTCTCCTAATAGAGTGCAGGCAAATAAGGGCTGGAGACACCTCCAGAGTCCCATGCTGCTCTGGCACAAACACCAGCCCCAAGCTCATTTTCAGGCAGCGATTCCCAGCACACAGGCTCTGGAAGGGCTCTGCTCAGAATAACCCATCGCTGCTGCTGCTGCTGGCAAGGTCAGCGGGGCAAAGGAATCGCTTCAATCCAAACAAACACGCTCACCCACGCTTACTCTTGACAAACAAGCACCACAGCACAGTGGGGAGGCAAGGGGCAAGGGACACGAGCTGGAACATGGAAACATCTGACGTGCTACACAGGAAAACTTTCACCACGACAGCGGTCAAACGCTGCAAGGGCAGCCCAGAGAGACAGGGACATTTCTCCATCCTTGGAGACTCGGCCACAGCCCCACACAACCTGCTCCAGCTGAATGTTCCTCAAAAGATCTCAAGGTCCCTTCCCGCCTGCAGCGTTCTGTGATCACAAACTTCACATGGGATGTTTTCATAAGAGGCGACTTGAGAAGGCCAGGCAAAGCTACAGGGGAACACTCCCTAACCCTCAAGGAAGGTGGATTAATTGCATACAACAAAGAAAAGAGGGGATGTTTTGGTTACCTGAGGTCATTAGGAAATAGGTTCACCCTGCCTGCATCCACCCAAACCCCTGTCTGTGACAGGACCCTCATCTCAGGGAAAGCCTGAGGAATCACAGTCATGTCCCAGCGTGGTCCCTATCAGCAGGATCCACGAGCCTTCTGGGCTACAGGAGACCTGTGTGTTCAACTGGATGGTAACCAATGGCTCAGCAAGATGAGTGCTGGACTGCGAGTAGGGAGATCTAGGAGACCATTCACCTCCTCAGCCTTGCCTGGAGACAGAGGCAAGCACCAGACACCAACAGCAGCAAGCTTCTGACTGCAGTGCTGAACAATCTGAGTAAAGGATGAGAGAAAATTCTTATCTGGCTCCTCTGAATGGACCAGCATCGCTTCAAAGGCCCGTCTGCTCTTTTATAACCTACTCCTGGTTTAAGATTCTGGTTACAGGTATTTATAGGCGATTTCAAACCAAATAGGGATGAGCATGTGATACCAGGTTTGGTCAGCAAGAGCTAAAAATAGTCATGAGTCAAGAACAGAGCCTGGCTAAGAGAAACCGGTGGCGTAACCTGACAGCACCGCAGATCTACGGTTACACAGCTCTGGGAATGCCAGAGCTAAAAAGAATCGACATCAGCACTGCAGAGAACGTTCTCCTGTACGAGGGGAGTTGGGCAGTGCAGCCTATAAAGGCTCAACTGCCAGTCTCTGAGTTCAGGGGGTTATTCTAAGGAACAAGTAGCCCAGATGAAGCACACAGGGAAGGGCAGTCGAGACAAGGAAGACCGGCGCTCGGAGGGCTTGCTGGGCACAGCGCCGCTGCTGCAGCCCTGGCCAGCGCCAGCACGCTCCGTGGGACCACGGCAGCAGCCAGGCACACCAGGAATTAATGACTGAAGCAGGAGAGAGCACCAGCTGTAGGGAGGATGCTTCCACAATACTGGAAGATATCCCCGCGGGAGTCACGCGACCGCCAGTGGCCTGGCCACTCCCTTCTATCTGCACTGCAGGAGTCGCAGAGAGAGCAACTGAACAAGAGGCTCTCCCTGGAAATACAGTTAAAGATGGACAGGCAGAGCTAACACAGAGCTGCTCCCTCGCACTGGCACAGCGTCCTCACAGCCACACACTCGTCCTGCTCTTATCACAAGCCACATCGCTTCCGAACGCGCCGCTCGCACCAGCTGGCTGCTCACGAGCCCTCCTCACCTCGCCCAGAGGCAAGTCATGCTCCGACTCTTTCAGGAAATCGATATCTCGAGATGAGATGATCCCAACCAGCTTTCCCCCCATCTTCCCATTGTCCGTGATGGGAATCCCACAGAATCCATGACGAGCTTTTGCTTCAAACACATCTCTCACTCGGTCGTTGGGACTCAGCACCACGGGGTCTGTGATGAATCCTTGCTCATATTTCTGAAAAGAAGCAGATTGAGCAGCCAGGCTCAGCGGCACCGCCAGACCGAGCAGAAGCTGGACACGTGCTCGATGGTTACTGCAGCCGCTCACAAAGGTCTGCAACCATGCAACCTGGCCATGTGGTCACTGACAGGGTGACTCCCAAACCAGCACCGAGGCTCACCCAAGTACTGTTAGATTCCCAAGAGCTCCCAGGCTAATCTCCTTGAAATTACAGGGAATATGGTCACAGCAGGAGGCCTGGCAGCTCTCAAACCCCAGACAATGTGTGGGACAGCGCTAACACGCAAGGTCTGTGCAGGCAGCTGTGGTGGAGCTACTGTTCTGACACGCCAGGATCCATCACACTGTCACAGTCTCCTCCCGCAGCTCCTTCAGCAGGGCCAAACCCCGCTGCCCACACACCTCCGTGAAGCCCCTGCGAGGGGGGCTCAGCGCGGCCGCTCCCACCTTCACCTTCCGCACTTCGTTGGCCTGGAACTCGGGGGTGCAGTTGTGGTGGATGAACCCGATTCCCCCTGTCAGCTGGTAACACAAAGGCGGCTGTAAGGGGCTGCACAACCCACCCGGCCCTTCCCCGGGGGGATCCAGCCGCGGGGCACGGAGAGCCGGGCCACC
>NW_010294128.1:0-4825 GCF_000700745.2 Antrostomus carolinensis
GCTTTCGCAGCGTTCCACAAGTGACAGTCGTACATTTACAGAAAGCCCCGGACAGGTCTGTGAGTGGCAGCCTGTCACCACTGCGGTTATCAGCCGGGGCGTTGCATCACAGGCTTTGTGTTGGAGATGGAAAACGAAACCGCTGCGTCGGCTTTCGCTGTAAGTGGCAAGTGCAAAAAAACCCCACGCAGATCAAGAAAGGAAAAAAACCCAACTATTAACTCTCTCGGTTTTTCTTCTCTTGTTAATAACTTTGCCTGATAATGAGAATTTCCTTGAAAGCATCCATTTCAGCCCCTTAACAGCCCGAGGTGCACCTGATCTTCCATCCCGGTATGCAGTCTGCATCGCTCCCTTGTTCATGCTGCAGTCACTTCAGTTGGCACTTGGGCCCTAATTTATAGAGAATAAAATATGTTCTTAAGAGAGAAGCAGTGCAGGGACTGCAAAGCACATGTGCCATGATCCCATCTGGCAGGCACGGATCCAAACTCTGCTAGATCTGGTCCTCAGCATGCTCCAGCTATCCCAAGAGACCTTGCAGCCTTCCCCTTGTCCCATCTTAACATGCTACCCCTCAAACCAAAAAGATGAAGCAGCCTTCCCAACTGCCTGTTCCTTTGGGAATAAATAGGTACAGAGGGCATGACCTGAGGTCAAGAGGTCTCCTCAATGTTTGTTAGGTCCATGCCTGCTCACATGACTGCTGGCAGGAGAATCTTCCAGCAGCACTGTGCTGAACTGGCTTTGAAGCTGGTTGGCTTCATATGAAATGACAAGGAGAGCTACTCAGAGTTTAAGAAAATAAAATAAGATCTGAAGACAGCTTACATCCACGTGAGGGTAGGAACCAGCCTAGAGGAGGCTGTGGTGGAGTTTCCTACAGCACATGACCCTCTGTGCTTAGGACAGTGATGTATTGCAAATCTTCTAGCTCACCTCAGCATCCAGGGCCACAAAGGACACAAGGGAGGGATCTGCGCTGTGGGCTGGGTTACTACCCTTTGTTATTACCCTCACTTCATCACACAAGAGGACCTGATGGAAGTCACTCCTGGTGTGGGCAGGGAGCCCAGCTCAAGTGAGTCTCCAGCTCTGGACACCCAGCAGAAGTGGGCAACGGAACATGGGCAAGAACAAGAGCACATGGGCTGGGTAGGAGGTACAAAGACTGGTTCATACCATGACAACATCTGCCAGCCAGGAGACAGCCTCAGCAGCACAAGGTGGCCAGAAGCACTCCATTCCTCCCTAACCCCCTAAATGGCACCTGTATTTGTGTGCCTGTGGCCATCACCCCTCTACACCTCTTTCCAGGTAAAGCAGCACCACAAAGACGCTTTCAAAACCAGCTGCCGGTATTGTGGCTACAAACACTGCTAACTCGTCTGTTACCTTCCTCATCAAACAAGCACAATACACCACACTCTTCCCGGTTGTCATACCCCTCGACACACACCCCCTTCACCAAAAAGTCCCCCTGCACAGCACAGGACACCGTTTTCCTTCCTAGGGAAGTTCTCCTTTGCCAGAATGGAGAGGAGCCAGGCTGCTGACCTGGCCCAGGGACCACGTGCATTGTCCATCAAAGTCTCACCTGCACGCACAATCCTTCCAGCAAACTGATCGAAATCTTGGGCTTCTGGAAACAGAAGAGAAAATTAAACTCGAACCTAATATATTTTCCAACCTTGACAACAAATTATGTAACTTTACCGATGACATTTTCAAAGTGCATTGTGTGGATCCACCTCCCTGACACACACACACACACAAACTTTCTGTGACTGGATCTCAAGAGAATTCATCTGAGAGGAAATGCAGCCACAAAAATCACAGTATGGTTCTGTAAACCCATGACATAAAATAGCCTGCTTCATTTTCCCCTTCTAATGTCCCCTCTCAAAATGCTGACATTCTCATCTCTCTGGAATAATGCAGAAAAACTGTGGGTATATGACACCAAGAGTGACAGGACAAGTGGGCCCAGCAAGAAAAAATGCACAACTGAAATGTACTTTCCTGAAACCTCACTACAAGTGAGAGAAGTAGAAGAAAAATAAAGCACATGTTGAGCCACACTTTTGTTCTGGGTGATGAATTCTCATATTCAAGGTGTGTCAGTTCCCTTCTCCATTTAAAAATTACAGTTGGCAGAGAAATAAGGTAGGCTGGCCACCATTGTTCCTAACCCAGTGTTCAACAAGGAACAGTTACCTAACTCATGTTGAAAATCAAAATAAACATCTGCCAGGGTGACACAAACATGCTGGAAGCAGAAAGGAGTGTGCAAATACAACTCATTTGGAGGGTGAGGGGAAATCACATTTTTACATAACACATAAAGAAATGTCTAGATAATTTTGAGAAGGCCACACACAGAGCCCTTTAGACAATTCTAGATCATAAATGCTACTGCACTGGCCAGGAAAAGAGATTCTTCAGCCAAGCTCAGCACAGTTCTTAAAGGCAGATTTAAAAATGTCCTTAAAGCAGGATTCTCAAGCACAAAGAAACCTTACATAGAGTTTTAAAAAATCTCAGCTCCCCAAATCCATTCAGTAGGCTGAGCTCTTTGGAGAAACACACCTGCATGCTGCGTGAGTAGAGGAAGAGGAGTGACTGGAAACTCTCATCCCACATCGTGAGCCACTCAACGCCGAGTTATTCTGGAAATGTATAAACACAGCCTTACTGCCCCTTTAGCAAAGGTCACCTCAGCCCAAATCCCACCTGCCTGGCAAGAGGGAAATGAACCCTAGCAAAGGTTAGGTCAGATAGCACTGCCCTTTGTATGTAAAATACAGATCCCCTTAATAAACAGTTTCCTGTTTTAGGCAATAATTCCTGAGGAGGAAAAACAATAAAACAATACCATCCTACACAGCCATTTCTTACAGAAAGAATCCCTGGCTACATAGGGCATTCTTATTCCACACCTGATAAAGAAATGACTTGATAAAGTTGCCTGGGATCTGGGTACATTCTCAGGGTACCTGCTATGTCCTGGGCATATTGCCACTTCTTCTTCCACCTGCTGCTCTTCATGACACACAAGATGTCACGCACAAAACAGTCAGCTGGTTAAAAAAAATGACATTCTCTCCAGAAGCCAGATGAACAGCACCTGCTATGGCACCCTCCAAAGCATAATCTCTGTGTTTCAACATCCTTTTCCCCTTTACACATCCTTCCTCCACAGCTGTCTGTGACTTTCATTTCAATTAAAGAGGAAGAAAACTGAAAATGACACTTATTTCCCCAAAAATGTCTGTTCCTTAAACCCTTCCCACAGAGCAGGGGTGTGGGGTGAGCAACCTTCCAGGAGAAGGACACGATCCCCTAAACTGGAGCAGCCTGGAGAGGAGGGAGAGCTGAATTCAGGAGCACAGACAGACGTGACCATGCAACATGCCATCACGAAGTCAGCCAGGAAATGAGCCCACAAACCCGGCTACAGCTGGCTCGGAGCACAAATGTTTTCGTGCCACAGGACCTCACTGGGTCTGTGCTGGTGCGCTGCCCACCCGAGGCAGAGGGGAGCCTCAACTCACACCTCAGACGTGACTGCTCAATGCTGGGGCACCAACAAGCAGGGAGGAGTCTCGAATTTGGAATTGAAGTCAGTACCTCCCAAAACAGCCGCTCGTATGTTGTGATCCCAGGGACTACTGGATAAATCAGAAATATTGTTGCTAATGACTTTGGCTGTGGTAAGACACCCAGCAATTATACCAACAGTCCTGCCTTACACTGGCCTCGAGTTCTAGTCAGCTATGACTAAACAACCACAATTTTGGCTGGCAAAGGATAAAGTCAGTCCTATAAAGCTTGAAAAGGAAAGAGGGAAGTGAAAATTAATATCTAAGTGGTGGTTTGCACGTCTCAGAGAGACAAGCACAGCAGATTTCAGGAAAGGAAACCAATTTCTACCAAGAGTTAACAGAGGAAGCGTTGAGTTGTGTGGTTTATGCTCAGCAACGTGCTGGCAGCACGCAGTCCTGACAGGACCGGGATTTTCCCGTGTTCATTTCTGCACTGACTAAGGCTGGAAATCTTCTGCAGAGAGAAATTCTCCAAAGGCCCAAGTGAGAACTCAGCAGCAGTGGCTCACGTGTCTCACACTGCCTCTGCCTTGCACAGTCCTCTCTAGGAGCAGCAGGTCTAGAAACAGGGAGGAAAATGTGTCAGACCTGCCTCAGCACAGTGACATCCACAGAACAAGGAAGTTAAAACATGCAGCAAAGCTGCACAGGGAACTTCCCATGTGGGGACATGGAAAAAATGTCACGAGAGAACGTCAGAGATTAAAATCTGAGTTCCCATAGCCAGAAATATTCCACACCCATGACTGATGTGACCCACCACCTCCCATAAAAGCTGGGTTTCCCTTATGTCCTCCTCTCTTTTCCAGGTGACAAGAGCTCTGGGACAACTCCCCCATCCATCTGAGCAGCCCAAGGGTGTCTCATCTCCTTTTTCCAGACCTCATCTCCAAAATGCTCTACTGTCCCACACAGCCTTGGGGATTTTAGTATTCAGATAGTGAAATTCTCACATCCAAGCTAAGCAAGCAGGACAGCTTCTTGAGGCCACTGAACGAGCTCCAGCAGCCCAGCGCAGATGACGGAGGGGGTATGGCTGAGCAGGAGAGATGCTGGCACCTGGCCATTTCATAAGGCATGCAAAGAAGAAACCACCACGTACCAGAAGAAACCTCCCCAAAGCAGCCAAGCCCTGCACACAACCAGCCCTGTAACGGAAAGGTGCTGCCAGGGCACACCAGGACTCACGGAATCATCGAATGTTGTGAGCTGGAAGGGAC
>NW_010294129.1:0-5497 GCF_000700745.2 Antrostomus carolinensis
GTAGTCACCAGAGTTCCCTGCCGACCCCACCACCCTGTGACACTGTGACACCCCTCGGGAGTGCTTCTTGCTCCTCAAAGACTTGCAGACAAGGGAAGTTCCCACCCTCACCTACCCCTTTGGATATCGATTGCTTTGACTATCTACTTGGAGCAAAGAGGGAGCAAAGGTGCCAGTCGCTCACCAGCTGGAGACTTTGGGACAGGGCATCCCAGGGCTGAACACACATGACACGGGGAACGGCCCCACCTGGGCTGGGAGCAGCCGGGTCTCTTCAAAGGCAGACAAGGAACCTCAAAAATGTGGGGATTTTTCCTTCCTACTGTCAAGCCAATGCCATTGAACTCTTCCACGCTGAGAAGTCCCTAATAGATGTCAGAGCAGTAGCGAGGGGAAGGACATTTCTGCTTGTCCTTTACTCCCCTTCACTGCTACAATGACCAAAATTACTGCAGGACTCGCTGACCTCTGTGGACTGTGGATGAAGTAACGAGTGAAGCTTTGAGCTGGTGGTGGGTCTGAGGCTGTGGGTGTCGTTGCCTGTGTCCTGTCACCCAGGGACAACCCCTGCAGGGATTTTCTGCCAGGGTTTCCTGGCTATGAGCAGAGGAGAATGAAAACCAGCCCTCCCGCAGCAGGGCGCAGATCCTGCTGTCCATTTATTCTTCACCCTGCCCCGCAACTGCCACCATGAGCTCAGATAACACTAGTTGTCACAGCAGGTCCCTTTCCTCACTGGCAGGAGACATCTGTGGGGCTGTGGTCACCAGCCAGCCCTGGGGTGTCACCTCTGGGGCTGGGAGGGAGCGGGATGAGGAAGCTGATGGTCACTGTCCCTTATGGGTACAAATGACTGTCTGGTGGCAGGGCACAGGTCAGCCTGTCACTAACCACGGCCCACCCATCAGGTGGTGACAGTTTTAGGAGTGACACGGTGACATACTCACAGCTCAGTCTTCTGCTTGCAGTTCTATCAGCTGGGTATTGCCAGGAGGGAGTTCAGGATAAAGGCTCAGAAAGTAAAATGTCTTTCATGTGAAAGGAAAACAAAAACCCAAGCACAGCCCCTTTGCTTCCAGTCTGCTTTCTAATTAATTACAGCGGTGTAATTATGTCAGCTCATTTCTGTTCACTTGTTTCCAAGGGGGACTAGCTCTGCCTTCATCTATTTCCTAAAGTCTTTTGGAAAATATGTTCTTTAAGGCTTCTTAAATAATCCTGTGTGCACAGGGCCTGTAACGCACGGCGCCTGCTGGTATTTGCTGGAGAAACTTGAGGGCGATGACATTTCCAGGTCACAAGGAGAGTCCCGGTCACTCAGCTCCTCCCAGCACACACAGCCTGGGCTTTCGGAAATGTTGAGGGGCTGGAGGAGCTGCTGTGCCCATGGACAGGCACCCGTCCCTGCCTGAGTCCCAGCCCCTGCGTGGGGCCACCGGCCGTCCTCCGAGGAGGGTGCTGGGCAGTGGGCTTTGGCTTTGGGGGTGGGAGATGGAGGGCTCTGCATAAGTACTGCTGGGGATGATGTGAGTTGTCTGGCAGATGCTCTCCACTCTCCTTTCAGGGGCTTGCACAGAGCCACAAGGTCTCCCCTCAGCCTCCTTTTCTCCAGGCTCAACACCCCCAGTTCCCTCAGCCACAAGGGAACTCAGCACACTTGTGCTCCAGACCCTTCCCCAGCTCCGTTGCCCTTCTCTGGACACGCTCCAGCACCTCCATGTCCTTCTTGGACTCAGGGGCCCAACACTGAACAAACCTCCTTGCAAATGCGAAGGGTCTCACAGACCCCCCTGCGCCATTATCTCCTGGACTGTCCGTGGGCTGCCCATGTGAGGACAGATGTCCCTCCAGACCCGCTCCTGCGTGGGGTGCTGAGCACATCTCCCTGTCACCGCTGTGCTGCGTTGCAGGCCTGCCCGTGAGCACTGCCCTTTCTGCCACGTGTCTTTCCAGGATGTGACAAGCAACAGTTTGGGTGTTGGCTGTTTTTTATCTCATCTTCTTCTACCCCATCGCACCACGTTTGCAGCTTTCTCGGAGCCCGGCCGCATGCTGCTTTGCAGTGGCTCTTTGCCAAGCGTTACTCACCGCTCAGAACAAGACTTTTATATTTAGCCAGTGCAGAGACAATGTCACCAACTTAAACAGAGGCACAAAAGAGCCGGCAGCTCTGGCTAACAGCACCTGAGCGTACCCGAGGGACCATGGCTGTGGTGAGCCGCGGGGCAGGACGGCGTTGGGTGTGTTGCCATCACCACGGACTGGTGCAAAGCCAGCACCACAGTCATTCCTGCCCTCGCACATCTTGGCTGCTGCTGAGCCTGCCCGGGCACTGAGATCGTGTCTCTGGCCAGTGCTGGCCCTGAAGGGGCTCTGCACAGCAGACCACTGCCACATCTAACCCGGTCTGTCCATGTCCTCCCTCCCCGAGCCTGGCCGAGCTGCTGGTGGTGCTGAGCACCGCGCAGGAGCCTGTGCCAAGCAGTAACCATGGAGATGCTGTGGCTCCGGTCTGTCCTCCGTGCCCGGGCACTGAGATCGTGTCTCTGGCCAGTGCTGGCCCTGAAGGGGCTCTGCACAGCAGCCCACTGCCACATCTAACCCGGTCTGTCCATGTCCTCCCTCCCCGAGCCTGGCCGAGCTGCTGGTGGTGCTGAGCACCGCGCAGGAGCCTGTGCCAAGCAGTAACCATGGAGATGCTGTGGCTCCGGTCTGTCCTCCGTGGTTCTGCAGAGGAAGAGAAAGGCTGCTCTGCAGAAAGGCAGATTAGTATTTGCAATCGTCCCCTTCTTGTTCTTCATGCACATTGCTGAACCCCGGCACCGGTGCTTGGCTGAGCCTGGGTCTGCTCTGCCCAGCACGCGCCCAACGGTGTCCGGCAGCCCAGCCGCGGAGCTGAGGCTTGATCCAGGATGGGGACTGCCACCAGGCCTGTGCTGGTGACAAGCTCTGCCGTGGCCTGTCCTTCAGACCCCCTGAGGCAGCTCTGCCCGGCCCCCATCCCTGGCAGTGGTTCCCCAGGTAGCGAGGGGACGTCGGCAATTGGTGGGGGGGACACGAAGCACCTTGGGGCTGCACAGGGGGAGGAAACAGCCACGTCCAGTGAGAACTTGTCCAGGCACTGCACGGGTTTGTGGTTTCCATCAAGGGGGTGAATTTCTTACAGCAGGTTTCACAGCAATTGCCTCTGTTTGGAACCACTTTTGTCAGGGGGTCTTGACACCCCTACCTGCCCTGTCCCTTGGGTAGGTGAGGTGCTCAGGGACATGGGTTAGAGGTGGGATTGGCAGTGTTGGGTTCCCGGTTGGACTTGATGATCTTAAAGGTCTTTTCCAACCACTATGATTCTGTGATTCTGTTCAAAGGCATTTGACTGAGGTGGCTTCTCTCATTGTATCTGGCTCACCAGTGCCACGATTCCTAAACCTGATATCTGACTGCAGAAGATCTAGGAGGAGAATAAGAAATATCTGCTTTGCTAAACACAGCTACAGTCTGGGTCAGGATGAGAACAGCTCCATGTAACAGTGAAAGATGTTGTTGTTCCCCATCCACCCCTTGGTGAAGAGACAACGCTTCCTTCAACTGCCTGGCACGTTTCCTGACCTGCTCCCGACAGCTCTGTCAGGTACCAGAGTACAAGTGGTGCTTGCAAAATACACGTTGTTCTCACAAATCTCACCCTGCAAAGAGACAGACCTGCACGCTTGGCAGGACCCCGTGAGAAACACCAACCCCAACTGGTGCCGAGTAGCCTGTGTGAGGTGGGCAGAGCCCCTTGAGCACCTAAGAAGCTGGGACCCAGCTCATGCATCACGGCACCGAAAGGGAGTGAGGAACCTTCAGCGCTGAACGATGCTTTCTAGGGTATTTCTAAATCGACCTGCGATACATTATTTAGGAGCTCACATTACAAGACCATCGTTCTCTTAGTGGGGTTAGGACGCTGTTGGGCTCAGGAGGAGAAATACATCATCTTTCCAAAAATAAAACACTTCATGATTTTAATGTGGCTTCTCGTTACCGACACGTTTGAGCAGACGGTCACGCCAGAGCACTCCTTTGAACTGCTGGGGTCATCAGAAGACTGTTTCATTTACCCTGCTTCCATCCACACATATTTCCTCTTCCATCCGGACCGCCTTTTTCCCAGTGTGCTGCTGGAGCTCTAATTTACATTTCACCAAAACATCACGACTCCTTTCGCAGCCTCTTTCCACCCACCTTGTTTTGCTCCGGTCCCCAGCTGCGGTGCTCGGCGTCCCTGGTGTGACAGCAGGGTTACGCTCTCACCGTGCGAGGAACGTGGAAGCGCTTTTAATTGTGCAAAACATCTTTCCCACCTTTCTGGATGGATCGTGTTGTCCCCAGCACACCCCAGGTGTTCTCCCCTTTGCTGCCATGGGAGCCGGTGCCCCCAGCCCGTGCCAGGTCCCACTGCCCTTGGCAAACCCTTCTCTGGGTGCTGGGCTCTGCCGATGTGTCGAGCGAGGGGAGCGTCCGGCAGAACAAGCACAGCAATGCCAAGGTCTTGGCCCTGAGATTCTGCAAATGACAGAACTGCCTTCTCCAAGGAGAGAGAACCTCGTCCTGCTTCTGTAGGGCTGGCACAGAGCTCCTCGTTTGGGAACAGTGAAGAAAGCCCTTGTCCCCTTGACCCCAAACTGGGAACGTTCACCCTGTGGCACTCAGCCCCTGGGGAATGCGACCTGGCCCCAAGGTGGCGAGGGGCATCTAAGCTCAAGGACTGAACAAAGAGGGACATTGAACATGAAACTCACCTTTTTTGGACCCACCTTCATGTATGAAGACTTAGGAATCCCAGTTCTGGAAGGAGGAAGGCTTGCACCGCCAGTGTCCTACCTGCACCTTCAGGGTACAATCCCAGCTAATCACGGGTGACTTTTCCCATGTGCAGTTTTATTATGGAAAATGAAAGGATCCCTTGGGAAACTGCGGGAGCCACATCCAGGCACCGCTCCATCCAGCTTCCCGCACAGCCCAGCACCCTGTGGCCATCGCTCCTGGGGGTCCATGGGGCTGAGGACAGGACAGCACGGCCAGGGGGACTGGCACCCTCCCTGCCAGGGCTGGGGCGGGCAGGCAGACACCCTTCCCTGGCCATGCTGGAGCCTGTTGGGTGCTGTCACACACACCGCAGAGGGTCAGAGGGTTCCCGGTCCGGGTCTGTGAGCAGCAGGGAGCACCATGCTGTTGGATGGTGGGATGCACCTGGACCTTCAGCACATCTCCAACTCACAGCACGCTGAAATAAACAGCAAAAAAGCTTGTGAGAAAAGTGGAATTGGCAGAAACAACCCTTTCTGGCTCTAAGCACAAAACAACTTTCTCAATCAACAGCAGTTTTTTCCCTCATTTGCTCTGGGAAGCCTGCTGACACTGGAATTGCTGCAGCCGGCTGTAAACAAGGTCTGAAATGAAAATGTGTCCCCTGCTCCAGCACGGCTGGACTCCAGCGGCGCGTTGCGGCCGGACA
>NW_010294129.1:5917-6282 GCF_000700745.2 Antrostomus carolinensis
GGGGCGCGGCCTGGCAGGGGGGGGGCTGAGCCTGCCGCAGCGCGGGGGCTGAGTGGGAGCCAGAAACGCGGCGTTAGTGCAAAAAAAGCAGCCGTGGGAGCGCGGTATTCCTTGGATAACATTTTTTCCCTGTCTACTGTGCAATAATAAATGTGAGCTGAAGCACAGCCAGAGCCCGAGGAGCGGCCGTGGGCGCTGTGCCCTGGGAGATGCCAACCCGGATGCGAAGGGAGAACGATAGGGAGCAGGGAAAAGCTGGTTTGGGAAGAAGTGCTGGGACAAGTGGAGTTGGGAAGAGAAGGGAAGGCTGGAGGGAGCAGGGACGACAGGCTGCTTCCGAGGGGGCCGGAGCAGTGGGCGCCCAA
>NW_010294129.1:6315-7819 GCF_000700745.2 Antrostomus carolinensis
GTGGGCACTGGGCTCTGTGCCACGGCTGCTGGTGCCAGGGGCTGCCACAGGGTCACTCGCCTGGCAGATGCGTTGGGGTCCGGTGTGGGGAGTCGTTCTGCTCCTGATGGCAGCACTGCTGCTCCCAGTGCTCCCAGTGCTCCCAGCTGTGCTCAGTGCTCCAACGCTGGCTCAATAATAGGTCTCTAATCGTTTATTGCTTTACTTATTTTTAACTTTTGTAGCTCTCAGCCGGGAGCACAACTTGTGCAAGTGTGAAAATGGATTAAACAGTGTCCCAGAATGGGTTTTTTTAGATTTCCCGCTGAGTTTGGGTGTGCTGCAGTGGGCACAGCTCGCAGAGGTGCTGCCAGGCCACATGCTGGTAAATGGTGTGTGATGGTCCCTTGAGGGCTCCCTGAGCCCCAGGAGGATGCAGTTCCGATTTGAATGCTGTGGGTTCCAATCCAACACCTCTAGGAAACAACTTAAGCCTCTAATAATTTCCGTGACTGTGTCTCAGAGGGGTCAGCAATGGGCGGGCTTGGGAAGAGCCGGGAGCTGCCAGCACCGGTGCCCGGTTGGTCCTGGTGAGCGCCGGGGCTGCTCACGGCTGATGGAGTCCAGCACCCAGGAGAGGTTCAGTCCCAGTGCAGGAGGCTTCCTGGCAGAGATTCTCCTTCTCCCAGGGTCTGACTGGAGGTCGGAGAAAGTTGGGAGGTTTCTGAGCAGGAGAGAGTCAAAACCCGTTAGTTGTGCTGTGTGGGACTTGCCTGAACCAACAGAGGGGTTGTGTCTCGCGGAGGTGACGCAGAACTTGTTTGACATTTCCTTGCTTCAGCCTGTTACAGCTGTGACATGTTTTTCTGGAGTATTTAATAAATAAGAAGATAAATGGAGCCCAGGACACAGAGATGGCTGTAAGGAGCCGAGCAGAGGACGGGCTCCTGCAGCAAATCTCTCCTAACAGTTTGTCATCCTCTGAAAAGAGGCATTTTTCTCCTGAAAGCGTTTGGGAAAGAAGCTTTGCTAAGATAGAGAATTAAGCTACTTTTTTTTCTTTTAAAATGGTGATAATCAGCTTAACACAATGAGAGGCTCAGTGGAGATGTTGCTTTGTAATTTTCTCTGGATGAGGGTCCCTGGGGATGTGGAACAGCCGGG
This sequence comes from Antrostomus carolinensis, assembly GCF_000700745.2. Classification (NCBI taxonomy): domain Eukaryota; kingdom Metazoa; phylum Chordata; class Aves; order Caprimulgiformes; family Caprimulgidae; genus Antrostomus; species Antrostomus carolinensis. Next base: position 7,459 of record NW_010294129.1, read on the forward strand.
AGGGATGTGGGGAGCCCTGGTCAGCACCCAGTGTCTGGTGATGCTGCCCCATTCCAGCACTCTCCCCTGTGCCCGGGGGTTTCATCAGAGCTGAGCTTGGTGCTCGGGGCCAGGAGGTAGTTTTGCTTTATGTGGTTTTGTTTTTTTCAATTAACAGATTTTATGGTAAAGGTACAGCAGTGCCAGAGAAGTTTCCTGGTTCTGTTTGATCCTGGTATAATCATATATTCTGTTTAATTTTAAAAAACCCTTTTAAATCCCACTAGGGGGGGTGACTCCAGCACCTCCCTGAAAATATGTGTGCCTGCCACAGAATCATAGAATGGTCTGGGGTTGGAAGAGACCTTCAAGCTCATCCAGT